>NW_022603418.1:0-79235 GCF_008692095.1 Etheostoma spectabile
GTGAAAGTGAAAGTTTACAAATGTTTTTCCGCATTTTGGAAAATTGTTTCAGAATTTGACATAGACCAATTGGTGTTGTTTAAATTGCCAAATAAATGAAGGGGCTTCCTCCACAGTTCCCATTTGGCTGCTGTCTCTGTTCGGCGCCATTATGTTTTAAAACGATGATATTAAATATGTAAAGCACAACTGCTCTGTAAAAAGAAACATTTCCTAAGCTTTTCACTCCACATCTAAGTTGACTTGAAGACATTATTGCTCATTTTACATCTTTTTGTTCTGTTACAACTAAAAGCTTTAACCAGAAATATTTTACAGGCCCAACTTGAAACAATCAGAATCTGAATCTAGTTTATTGCCAAGTAGGTTTACAGGTACAAGGAATTTTCTTTGCTCTATTGGTGCATGGACAAGAAACTTTGACGGAATAGGAAAACAAAACGACAAAACCCTAAAAATAAAAAAATACAATTCTGCAGGTGTATTTGTGGCAGAGGTTTTGACCATGATGTCTGCAGCCTCCTGTCAGTGGGGAGGGATTCTAAGAGTTTTGGTCCATGGTGCAAGGGGCGGCCTCATCTTTACAGGTTGTGAAGGCGTTACAGGCGTACAAGTCCTGGAGGGTAGAATGCAGCCAATCACCTTCTCCACAGAGCAAATGACACGCTGCAGTCCATTGTCCTTGGTTTTGCAGCAGCGGACCAGATGTGATACAATACTGGTCATTGGAAAAAAAGTTGAGCTGACCTCCAAAAATATCAAGAGACGCTCTCACAGGCTTTACATTTACATAAACACACACTCTCCCTAATTCAATATCTCCCTCTCTCTGTTTGTCTTTTTTTCAGTGTCTCTCGTCATCCACCCACAATGCCACACAGTTTATCCGTCCATGGTGGTCTGTCCCTCGCTGATTTTCAGAGGGGGGCATGATGCATCCACAACTCCTGGTTTCACAAAGGCAGACGCAGAAAATTGCGTTTGGACAATCAGCTCCGGACCTCCATCTTTCTCTTGGTTTGTCGGTATGTTCACACACTCACGCACACATGGATGCTCAGGGGCTGGCCTGGTTTGATGATGTGGTGATTTAAGAGATTCCTGAAGTAAATTCAGCTTAATCAATAATGTCAGAGAGTGATGGGTGCCATTCCATCCAAATATCACTTTCTCCATCTGCTGAAGTTGGGTTTGAAAACAGGTATTGGCCTCCAGCGTGCTTCAGATCAGCGCGGATGGATGGAGACGAAGGAAACGAGGGTCAAACTAGAACAGAGGAATGAGCGGGAAGGCAAAGAGAGAAAGAAGAGAAGAAAAGGGAGAGGGAGAAAAGCTCTAACTCATGCCTGTCCTCTGTGTGGGTGACACCATGATGAACGAAGGGGTCACCACCCAGGGGCAGGCTCGTCCAAAAGGAGCCGGCGGTGTGACCCTGTACAAAAGAAGGAGTGGGTCCCCCAACGGTCACACGGATCAAAGAAGACAAAAGCCTGAGATGATAACTCAGCGCAGCAGTAGAGCGCATTATTATCAGACACATGAGCTGTAGTTAGTAGGAAATTAACTGAGTTGGAGGCAGGAAGGTGGGAGGGGGAGAAAACCTGCAAACGAAAAAGTAAAGCTCTGACTCCCCCTAATCTGATTTGCCGTACACAACATTTTCTCTTTATCTGATTCGCTCCGTGAGGCGTTTTCTCTTTCTGTGGGAGCCCGTCTTTATCCAAATGATGTGGTCTTTGGTGAGGCCGGCCTATTCATGGGAACCCCATGTGTGTGTGCCACCATTGAGGTGCAGAGCAGCATGGCCACAAAGGATGGCAGCGTTTCAGAGAGTCCTTTCCTACAGTAAAGACTCTGTTCAGAAAAAAAAGTTTTAAATCAGAGAGCCAGAAAAAACACTACAGAGATAAAAAAAAGAAAGAAAAGAAAGAAAGAAAGCCTCAAAGTTTCTAAATGCTGTAATACAAATATGTGTTTATTCTAATAGTCGGTAAACTGGATAACATTGGACTTGGCTCTTCTTGACTGTCATGTCAGGAATGCCAATAAGACAAAAACTTTTTTTTCAGTAATAGAAACTTTGTAACAGTTTGCTGCCTTTAACGTCTGTATTAAAAACATTGGTATTCTATTATTATCTCTATGTCAAACAAAAATACTAGTTGTTCATTTTTCTTGAAAAAAAAACCCTCCTGCTGGTCTTGAAGAGGCTGGAGGCCCTAAACTCATCTGGTGTACACCCTTTCTTTAGGTACTGTTACACACAGGCTGCTGGACCCCATTTAAAGACTTTTACTGTTGAAAAGTGAAAATGGGCATAATTACTAAATTTAACTCAGTTAATGTTAACTAAAAGCATAAACAAAATAATAACAAAACAAGCAGACAAAAGTGCAGTAGTGCCCAGTATTGGACCCTTTGGGGCCTAAAATCTGGATCAAGAATCACCGCAAAAAGCATGTGATAAAGTCCTTTCAGCCACAGAGGATTCATCCTTACATGTGCGACAGACATCCTCGCCTTCTCAATCTTCCTCCCTCCGTTCTGGGTCAAGTTTTAGTTGTATCGCTGTCGACGTCTGACCACACTTGTCCTACTTCTCCATCTTTCACTCTGCCCGCCTCAGCCCTTCTGATCCTTCGTCCTTCTCCCTCCCTCCTTCTTCAACCCTTTCTGTCCGGCCTCCCTCCTCCTTTACATTTTCTTGCCCTCTCTCTCTCACTCAATGTCCCCGCCTCTCTCCTCTCTCTCTCTTTCTATCATTCTGTCTCTCGCTCTCTTCCTCTTCCTCATTCATGCAGTGCTGGGGTACCTAAGAGACTGGGCCTCAATGGAGAAAATCTCCTTTGGTACAATGAACTGGGCGAGAGGCAGAGAGGAGGGGTGTGTGTGTGTGTGTGTGGTGTGTGTGTGTGCGGGTTGGGGTGGGGGGGTTACTGGGTAGGATAAGGGGGTGTTGGACACAGGAGGGGAGGGAGGGGTGTAGGAGGGAGGGAGTGAAACTAGAGGGAAAGATAGTGGGATGCGGATGCATGCAGGGATGGAAGGGGGATATGAAATCTCAAAAATTGAATAAGTGGCTTTTCTTGTGTAATTTGGCTCAATGGTCAGTTGGCGGTTGTCTGTGGTGCCCCCCACCCCCACCCCTCCCCACCTGCTCCCCAGTCAGCCCACTTGGTTTAACTCAAAAAACACACCCACACACAGAGACATGCATTTAAATTGTTTTCATTAAACCTTAATAACATTTCCCCAAGATGATTATGTTGTCTTTTACTTATTGATAAAAAATATAAGTTTCACTCATTTCATGCACATTGCCGAAGACAAAGTTAAAACCCTCTTATTAAGCATGAGCTGCAAGACCTCCGTTGTGTCAGTGGTCGCCATTTTGCTTGTTTACTTGTTTGTTTTCTCTCTGCAGGGAGTGGAAGATGAGACCCAGAGGATCAGAGCTCTCTTTACAAAGACAAGTGTTTTCCACAGTGTAAACCCTCTCTTCCTCCACACGGCGCCAACCCCATTCAGCACAAGTAATTACACTATCCCCCTATAATCCATTCACAGTGTCCATCCGAGAGGTGTTCCCCAAAGAAGGAGACAAAGCACACACAACCGTGTTTAGAGGTTAGTTACTGATTAGCAACAAAACTGTTGCAGTTCATTTTCCTGCTGCACCTTATTGAGCTCCTCAGCGATGCTATTCAGTTTGTCGTTTGTCTCCGAGTTTGCAAACAGATCCCCCGCTGCTCAACTCTGTGTCTTTACAACTCTCGCCCTAGCCCCCCTTCTCATCTGAGGATGTGGGAAAACAATAGGACTAATAAAAGAAGCAGAGCGATAATTACTGCACGGTGATGAAGTCAGTGCTAATACGCCCAAACCATAAATACCAGCAGTGTGAAATGGGATAGGTTGTTGACTTTAGGGTGTCTTTTTATTCTTTTCTGTGCCAACAACGGCCAATTATTCTTATTCCCGTGTAGGTGCCGTGTACATGCCAGGGTGGATCTGGGATCTCTGTGTTAATGACTCTATCAGACCCTGATACCAGAGGCCCTGCTGAGGGACTGCAGCCAAGGGGATTGCGGTTTAGAATGTGGCACAGGAGGTGTCAAAGTTGGGTTGGGGGTGCTGTGTATCTGCATGTGTGTGTGTCCAAGCATGTGTATGCGTGTGAGACGGGTGTAAAGAAGGAAGGGGGAGGCGGGTGGGGGCTTTGGGCAGATTGTCCATGGTACTCACCACTCCAGGCGGGGCTGAATGAAGTTATTTCCAGGCCCTGTCCATCTGTTACCGTGGCAGCAGCAGTGACCAAGGTGTTGCCATGGTGCGCCGGACACAAAAAGGCGTGGCGTGGGAACAGGTCCAGGGGTCAGGAGTGAGGGTCAGGGGGTCAAGGGTCACAGCCAGCTGGACAGCACACAAGAGGAGGCCAGGGTGAGAAAAGAAGGAGGGAAAGTTTGGTTTTCTTTCTCTTTTTCGCCCTTTCTTCTCTGGGTTTTTGATTGGGAAGGAGACGAGGAGTGGACACCACTGGACATTAACATTGAACTGGGGCGGTGAGATGAAAGGGAGTGGGGGTTGTGGAGGGTGAAGGGGAGTGAGAAGGGCCATGGGGTTCTCAGAGTGGGGCCCCTGCAACGTCCAGGCTTTGGTAGGCTCGCCAGCATTAGGCCTCATACCTACTGGTGTCTAATCGCACATAGCAGTTGACAGGCAATTGACTTTGTTCAATGTACACGCAAATGCGGCTATTGAGAGGATGTGGACGGCTGCATGTGCTTGTGTGTCTGTCTGTGTGGCCGCGGCCTGCACTTTAGCCAGATAAGTGATACCCAGAGAAAACAAAAGGCCATTCCACGATTTCATTCCGGTCATTTTAAGCTCCAAAACTGCTCCCAGACAATGAGACAATACAGACAAACTGAAGGCGGGTAATGAATCAATTTTTTTGCTACACATGGGAAAACATTTTATATTTTGTAAATCTAATTTATTTACACCTTGTATCTTTGCCTAGAACTTCTCTATCATACTACGTCATCTTTTGTAACAGTTGTGTGTATGCCGTCAGACAACGACGTTTCTGACGTCAGCAGCATCAGCAATTTCAAAAGTTTAAAACACTGATCAAAGATAAAATGATCACATTAAGGTGCTTCTTCCTACGGACCTACTACTAACTACACACAGTTAAGCCATGATGTAAAAGTCCTGTTTCATTGGCAGAACTTAAAAAGTAAAACTTTGTTCCACAGAGCCAAATAGGAGGAAACAGACATACAAAGTTACAGCTGTGTAACGACACGGCGTTTTGCTTGGACAGTTGCTACCATTCATAGTCTAGTTTATTTGTGTGCATGTAGTAATACAATCTGTTTAGTTTTTTTTTACATTTCACAGCTAATGATGAATGGAATTGTTGCTAAACAAATCTGAATCAAGTCAAATCACTGTTGGATTGAACCCTTATTTGAAATGTTGCATGTCCAGAAAGACATTTACTGTAACATGCTGTGCACATATTGCAGGGCACTTTGGGTGAGAATACATATTAAAATGTGCATTAAAGGGGCGACCCCTAGCTCACCCAGTAAAAACGTGCGCCCCATGTAGTACTTTGCAGCGGCCCTAGTTTGAATCCGACCTGCGGCCCTTTGCTTCATGTCATCCCCCGTCTCTCTCTCACCTTTCCTGTCTATCCACGGCCACCCTATAATAAAGGGGAACAAAGCCCATAAAATTAATCTTTAAAATGTTTTTTACAATAGAAATTAAATAAATGGAGAGTATTGGATATTATTTTGGCACTCAATCTACAGGTGTCCATAGATTGACTTTGCAGGATTTAGTTGTGCTGTCCTGTTCACATCCTATGATCATTTTAACTTTACAGTTTCCCCAATTCATTAACACCAAGTATGATTGGCCTTTTTTCTACAATATCACAAGTTTGTCTCTGTTGATAGAGCTGATTATCTTCTTGTGGTCACTGACAGATAATCTATTATCGGCCGAGGTGTAAAGATTCACAAAACTTCAATTTCAATATATTTGGTTTACCATTCATAAAGCTACAATATTTCATACTACTACAACTTTTGCACAGATGTGGTGACAACAGATTTGAATAAAAGGCCTTTTCAGTGGTGTATTGTGAAAAATCTCAAAGAAAACCTCTGCGAAAATTGATTTTTAGTTTTGGAAGACACTTATTGTACTTATTTTATGTCCCATTCCTGCGAGACATTCCAACGTACAATACATAAAGAAAATGATTAAATAAAATACTTTTGTCATTGCACCATCAAATACTCTCCAAATTGAAAGATTTGAGATGAAGGTTCATCATAGTTGGATCGAACGTCTAGAGTTATACTGAACTACGGCAACAGGAAGATTGAAATGTCCACCTGCCCCGTGGCAAACTGAAAAAGACAGCAAAACCTTAAGCCGCATCAGTGGATAACACATTATGACAACGTGGATAAGAAGTCGCTTACAATGCAATTACACACACAAGAACACACACACAGACACATATACCCACAAGTAAATACACCGGGCCCCCTTAGACTTTAATAGTTGCTGGGATCCATGCTCCTCTACAGCCCACAGTAATAGGATTAGGAGCAGGCTCGGGAGGACATGGCAGGCCAAGTCCAACGCTCCGTTTGACACCTTTTGTCCACGAACCCTGAGACGCAGATCACAGCAATGGGATGAGGGACAAAGGCTTTTGAACATTGTGTTGTAGCTACAAATATACCCTGATGGGAGACCGCTGAGCCCTAAGTTCCACAGCAGATAAATTAAACCGACAGCAATTTTGACAACTCAATCAATTTTTAGGACAATCAAGTGATCAAGAGACACCATCTTTTCTCCTTGTAAATGAATTAAAATGTTGTCTTGTAACTTTACAAGTGGAAGCAAAATACTTTAATTCAAAAGATTTTATTGAACAAAAAAAATCTGCTCTATGAAAATGAGTTTAAGTGATCGTTTGGATGGGAGATGTTAGGCCCCAAGAAACTTTTCGCAATTCGAAAGTTACACTGATTTCATGGATGTGAATATATTTATTATCCAATAGCACAGAAGTATTTTCTAAACTTTTGCTACCTGTCAACTCGCCTTAAGTTTTACTCTGATTTACTTATGAGACAACAATGTTATTTGAATCCTTGTTATTGTAGGACATATAGACAATTTTACAGTTATTGTCTGTTGTTTGGATTGTCTACTCGTAAAGTTTTAGTTTATGTAGGTGGCCCTCTTTTCTTTGTCTATCTGTTGCTTTTCTAACTGTGCAGTACTTCTTACTGCTTATTCTAAACAAACCAGAAAAATAAAAAGAGTAGTTTCCTAGATGACTGTAAGTTGTAGCAAAAGTGTTAAATATTTCTTCTAGGTTCTTCTAATTTATTTTTATTTCTTCAACTATTGATAGGTAGGAAAAAAACAAAACATGGTCAGTTTTTCCTGCAAACTGCATATAATAGAGATATTGTCTTGTTTTTTCAGTAACACACATTCAGCAAAGTTATCTCCACTGAACACGGCGGTATAGCCACGTGTGACACCTTTGTGACATGTAAAATGCGTTACTTAAAATTTTTACTTTGGATTTAATCACAAAACAGGTAGGACTAATCATGCCATAGTTAACAGTTGTGTGGTTGATTTATGGAGACTATGGTTAACTGCTGCTACTTTTAAACGTACAAATTCCAACAAATCAAGTTCCTTCCCAAGCGGCACCGGAGCTCCGTCCCATGACCATTGTGATTGGTGGAGACGTGACAATCACGTGTTGCTGTGTGGACACGCCAGACCTTCCTCCGCAGCGCTGTGGAGATTTGTCTGGCAACGTGAGACTAATATCTCAGAGATCTGTTTTTACATTGTCTTCAAAGCCTTTTTCAGTCATATAAAGTCATATTACATTTGAATTTAAATTGACGCCATTTTTGGAATAAATGCCATCCTCCATTCCTCTCGGCAAAGATATAAAAAGGCACGCATCAGCTTTATGATGTCATTGCTTTCTTTTGCCACAATTGCATTTCATGAATCTTAAACTGATATTCAGCTGGTTCTGTTGCACTGAGAGAGGGCATCAGCTCGTCCTCGGTTCGAGCGATTATTGGCATTCCCAGCAATCTCCTCACATCCCGTGCCATGGCAAGGTGACACAGAGATTCTCTGTCCTCTCCCCTCCCAGTGCACCCTGGGAGAGCGACCAAACCCGTTTTACGACCAAGAGCTGCTGACGCTCACTTCCTGCCAAGAATCAAAGAGACAAGGTTCAAAGTGATCAGCGGCACACATACAACACACGTGCAATAAGGAACGCACATAAACACGGCACAAAACTTTAAGGATTTAGTTATGGACAAGTTCACACCATCACATTCATGATCAAGCCTGAACTGCTGAATATTTTTGTCCTTTCTAAAACCCTGTTGATGCATAATTCTGACAATGGATGTTGGAGAAATTTCACTAAGGTACAGCCAACAGGTGGACATAAGAAGTCCATGCTTGTACTCTGGGGGCTGGCAAAAGGTATTCTGGGAAACGTAGAAGATGTAGGCAAGAGGGAAAGTGTACGGTGGATCTTAGACCTCAACACACTGCAAATTAGGGAAACACATGCAAATAGACACAAGACAAGCAAATTAAGAACATCTTCAACAACTTGACAATATAAGTGCAGCATTTGGAAAAAGCACCATGGATACTTTTTAGGGACACTAAAAAGTGATGCAAACCGGCTGGGATGTGCAGCTCTTTTATTGAAGTTGGATATGCATTCAACTAGTATTGAAAAATGTAAGTTTTTTTTGGCTTATTTTAACTTTGGGATTTCGATATAATTACCTTTTCATTAGAGTATCTGAATCATGTGATCACAACGATGGACAGTTTAATAACATAAGCCATAAACCATGGCAACAAGAAGTGTGTCCCAGCAGTTTGCATGTCCCCTGGAAAAAGTTTTGAGCTTCTTGCAGCACCATTTCTAAATGCCGTCAACTATGGATTTTTATTTGTCGTCAAGTTGGCGAAGATGTTTCTTCATTTGAGTGTGATTTCTTAATTTGCAGTATTAATTAATTGCATTGGGCTCTCTGGGCCGCCATAAGAGTAAGTTGAAGAAGAGAGTCATTACAGCATCTTATCACAAACTACCTACAGTAAAGCAAGTGATTTTTCATTTAAAAAGGGAGTCAACTATATTTATAGAATTTCACTAGTTTGCTTTAAAACCCAGAGACACATAGTAGTTTAATGTAGTGTGGCCCCCAGAGGCTACATTCACCTGGCTACATGTAGCACACTGACTTCAATAAGAGGGAATAGTCAGTTAACATAAACCCCACGAGGACAGTATCTAAGATGCTGCATGCTGTTTTTTACAAATAAAACACAAAACAAACTATGATTGCTCTTAAAATCACACAATGTCTTGTTTTTACAGCTGTTTCTGCATAATGCTGTATAACTTAGTCAGAGACACAATATCTATGAAATGATTATGCAGTACGAATATGATTATAGACAAAACCATACATGAACATGAAATCTTAGCCTACATAAAAATGGAGGAAGCTGCAGTAGAAAACGTCATGAGACCTTCAGCAGAATAAAATATGATCACATTACAATGATCCATCCTTTATGCAGGAATGATTCCAGGTATTACAGTATACTTTTAAACTATAACTAATGGCAAATGTTGGTTGAGCACTGATAAAAAGTTTCACATCATGCAGTCAACACTAAAACTTGATAAAAGAATTGTTTTTTATCAACAAGTGTCTTCTAATTCAACGAGGAAATGGGCAGAAATGTCACTACTTTTACATGTTTTAATTCAATACAGAATGCAGTTTTCTTAAATAGCTAATGTTGAACATGCTGCATTACCAAAACCATAATCTTAAGATTAGCAGTTCTAACAGCAAGTTCTGGTAGATTTCGTAGCATAGGCTTTCCGTCTTTGCATTGTGTGTGGTAAGGGTCAGCACATGTTGCTTTAAACTTCTTGACACGCTCACTCTCTCTCTTCCCAGCACTGAAAGAGAGCCTGATGAATCAATAAGAGCGATAAATAAAAGAGGGAAATCGTCTGAGTGGCAGAGATGTCGGAATAAGAGCCAGCGGTAAGAATTGATTACAATGGAAAAGCTCCAGATAGTGTGTCTGTGTGTGAGAAAGTATTTTTTTTTAAAAGAGCGGTGCATGTGATTATTGGACAAGGGCCGGACAGGGACCAAGCAGGGCAGCCCGCAGACGGACCCAGAGAAAGGGACATTTACCTTGAACTCCAATCGGCCCATCTCTGGGGCGGGGGCAGGTATTGTAGCCGGGCCTGACAGGGTCAGGAGGGGACAAGAGGGAGAGACAGGGGTAGGCTGGTGGGGACAGGGGACAGGGGCTGCCCCTGGGGTCGTGGGGCGCTACCTCTCTGGGGGAGGGAGGGGAGGCACAGAATGTGGCAGCTTCGGGGGGGAAGGAGAGTAGGTATTGGCAGATTTTCATAGGGTGCAGATGCTCAATATGCAGATGTCTAATCGAATTGTGCAACAATGAATTGGTTCCCCCCCCTGATTTGCATCAGGACAATCCCTGGCAGTGGCTCAGAGGTCAGCGGAGTTCCCCCGGACAAAATGAGCAGCCGGCTGCAGACGCCTTAGAGAACGTGTGAACTTGAAGTAGACTTTACTCAATGACAAGGATATTGATTGATTCAAATTTCTGTCTGTCTGTCTGGGAGTGCGTGTGGCATCTGTCATCCCAGTGAAGACGTGGCTTTTCAAAGTATGAAATGGATAAAACATTTATTGCTTTTTAGTATTTGGCCAGCACTTTGCTTTAGAGCTAGACCTATAGTATAAACATTTTGCTAAAAAAACAACAACAGGACATTCAGATGCTGCCGTCCAGTCTAGGTCTCCATTTTTTGTATGTGGTTTCTCTTTGAAGAATAAATATTTTAAATAATGCCTCAAAACCAGAATGAATGTTTAACTTTTCATCTACTTGAAACAGTTCTTCAGAGGCAGCAGGAAAAATAGAGAGCCCCCATAGATACAGCCTCACCATGATGAACTAATTATCTTAATGCCATATAGATGACAAGCAGAGTGCAACTGTAGACAATTAAGATGAAAATTTGAAACACCACTGGGACCAACTTAAAGGTCTTATGACATGGGGCTTTTTGGATGCTTTTATATAGACCTTACTGGTCCCCTAATACTGTATCTGAAGTCTCTTTTATGTAGACCTTAGTGGTCCCCTAATACTGTATCTGAAGTCTCTTTCCCAAAATTCAGCCTCGGTGCAGAATTACAGCCACTAGAGCCAGTCCCACAATGAGCTTTCCTTAGTATGTGCCATTTCTGAGTTTGTAGCTTTTGAGGAGGAAAGTGTGTTGGGGGGGGGCAAGGTTGCAACTGGGGGTGTGGCCTTGACCAACTGCCACTTTGCTCGTTTGAAATCAATGATGTCTCTCTCTCATGGGTGGGCCAAATTCTCTGGGCGGTAAAAAGCAGAGAAAGAGTAAGCAACCTTGCTCCTTATGACCTCATAAGGTGCAAGAATCCAGATCGGCCAATCTGAGCTTTTATTTTCTCAAAGGAAGAGCAGGATATCCAGGGTTCAGTTTACACCTATCGCCATTTCTAGCCACTGGGGAACCATAGGCAGGCTGGGGGAACTCATATTAATGTTAAAGAAAATGATATTTTCATGCAGGGATTGATTGTTATGGTGTACTTACATACCAGCCAGTCCAAACAGAGATAGTAAAGAGTCCTGAGGTAGCAGGAATGGACAGGGAGGAGTGCAGGCAGGCAACAGGTCCAGGTAACAGAGGCTTGAAAGCAATAGCAAGAAACAACAAAGCATCTATGGTCAAGAGGGAGCAGGACAGAGACAGCTAAATCTCCTCAGGGCTGAAGAGGAAAGTAGGAACAGGTGAGCAGGTGGGCGAGGAAGTTCAGGTGACTGGAGGGAAAGGAGTTGTTGCAGGACAGAAACGAGTGGCTGGATGTGGGAGTAAGGGAATGGGATGGGAGTAAAGTCAGAGGGCATCTGGTGGATAGGTAGACAACCGGGAAGAACGGGTTTGAGGAAGTGGGAATGTTGCTGGAGGGAGGGACAGACAGGAAGAAGGGGACAAACACCATTTGGAGCGTGATTTCTGTCAACTCAGCTTGAGTAATGTTTGCAAAATAACAGCTGTACAAGATGAGTAACATGCACACAGCACGTGCTTTGTCTCCTTTGTGGTGCAGGGAATGTAATCCTCCAAAGATCCATTTCAAATAGAAAGAAGATTCCCGCTCATTCTTTCCACCTCTGCATTTTGGGTCCCAGGGACCTTTCCCAAGACACGTTAAGAAAGGTTCCTGGGACAAACCTCGATCGACCGACCGACCAAATAGTTAATTTTTTAATTACATTTTATAAAAATATATTGTGTTTTTTTTAATAACAAATTTTAAATCATTTAATAATGTACACTCTTTACTGATCCCCAGTGGGGGATTACAATTTCCACTCTGGAGATGTCAGAGTGACTGGGCTGTGGGTGCTGGACTGGCGCCCTGAGCAGTTGGGGAGGTTTCAGTGCCTTGCTCAGGAGCCCCTTGGGGCAGTGGCCAGGAGGTAAACTGGCATCACTCCAGCTACTAGTCCACACTCCGTAAGGGGGACTTGAACCAGCAGTCCTCTGGTTCTACTGCCACCCTCAAACAAACGTTGTCGGCAGGAATTGAACGGCGAAGAGAAACCCCAATAGATTTCCAGATCTGAACCCATAATCTTAAATTGTACTAAATCCTAATGTCAATAGCATAATAGAAACATATTTATTCAAAAGTTATACAGATTGTCATAGTTTAATTTTATTTTTGAAATGGACTTTGACAGAGTGCAGGCTTTTTGTAAGAAAAGATTGTGTTGTAATATTTGAAAAATGAACGTGAGGAAACCCGTTGACATGCTGGAGCTGGTGCTGGTGTTCTAGCAGCTGGTTTCTCTGCTCACTTCTCTCACAGCTGACTCAGCTCAGAGGTCTGATGCTCTCTAGTGGCGACAGAAGGAAAGACACTCACTCCTCACTAAACCAACTACAATGTAAGATCTGGATTGCAGTGTTCCTTCATACTCACACATAACTAACTAAAAGATTTAAGTTTTAATCATTTTGTTATGTCCAGCTACCAGTCCAAACTTCGTAAGGCGGACTTGAACCAGCATTCCTACTCTACAAGAACTGACAAAGGCATTTTACCTGGAGATTAAACATAAAACAAGAGGAGCCAGATAAATAAATACATCTTGTTCTTAAATAAAGAAGTAGAGCTGGAAAGCTCAACTCATCTTCATTCCAAAGTTGTTTGCCGGTTTATCAATCTCATAATCTCCTATCCTATCTGTATTTGTGAGAAGTGGTGCTGTCCTGAGTTGAAAGATTGCTTTATTATTGAGTTAATGGCATAATAGGTGTGTGTTCGTGTGTGTGTGTGTCAGCTGTTGTCCCTTTCCTTTGGTTCTGAAATGCCAACATATTTGACTATTTTTTTAATGAATGCGCCCGTGAGCACCCACGAAGGAAAACATAAATCAGCGCCAATGACCTGCAGTATGAGGTGTGTTCCCCTGTGAATGACTCCTTACTGGTGAACAAGGACTGCACTCTGACCAAAAGGGATTTTAGACATGTTCTGGTTTATCTGAGTCTCTGTTACCTGTTCCTGCCTTCTTCCACTAAAGCTCTCTGCTTGTGCTTGTCTGCTGCTAAAGTCCAAAACACATTGTATCATGTAACACAACATGAAGCTAGTTATGAGTTCCCTTTCATTTAGTTCTTGCTCCTGTAATAAATAAGTGTCCTGTCAGACTCTAACGGCCTCTGTGCTGCTTCCTTTCCCCTACAGAGACCTGGGTTGGAACAAAGGTTTAGTGAACTGAAAGATCAGACGCTGAGTCCAGAAAACATCTTCTGACTTCTACGTTTGACTAATAAAAGTTAAAAATCTTATAAATCTGAGTCAGACGTTTTCACACTTTCTTACTCTGACAACAGAAAAAACTGAATGATGCATTTTTAATGTAAGAGTCATTTTATTTCACATCAATGATAAAAAAATAAAATACAAAATATAAGAATATCAAACATCTGAGTGTTGGCTGAGATTCTTAAAGACCAAAAGCACACTTTAAAATAAATATATACACAGAATACTTAGACAACATTTTTCTTGTAATTAAGCTAAATAATCAGGATGTTGATGTCAAGTTGTCAATCACCAGAGAAGATATTTTATTTACAGTGCCTTGCGAAAGTATTCGGCCCCCTTGAACTTTTCAACCTTTTGACACATTTCAGGCTTCAAACATAAAGATATAAAAATTATTTTTTGTGAAGAATCACCAACAAGTGGGACACAATTGTGAAGTGGAACAAAATCTATTGGATTTTTTAGCAAATAAACTGAAAAGTGGTGCATGCAAAATTATTCGGCCCCTTTACTTTCAGTGTAGCAAACTCACTCCAGAAGTTCAGCGAGGATCTCTGAATGATCTAATGTTGTCCTAAATGACTGATGGTGATAAATAGAATCCACCTGTGTGTGATCAAGTCTCTGTAGAAATGCACCTGATGACTCTTTCATATTATAGTTATACTCAACATTTGAAAGCAAGTTCTTTAGGGGCTTTAATAGAAAGGTTTGTTGTAGAAGATTATTTTTCCAGGTATTGTCTAACTGGAGATGTTAATATTTGACTGCTTTCCCAGTGCAGGATGTGTGTGTTAATAAGGTCTCTGGACTGAGTCTCTCAGAGAGCTCAGAGCTGTTGTCAGGAGCTGTAAGGAAGAACACACCGTTACTGAGCTGCCTTTCAGAAACAGAGGATGATGCAGCCTGTCCAGAGGCTGGTCGTTCACATTAACTCTGCACATCCACCAAAAGGTGTTCAGTACTTCCAGCCTCTGAAACAGGTTTAGCATCTGATGTTTTATTCAGAACCAAGACACATGCTCCATCTGTCAGGATCAATGAGCTGACTCCACAACCTGAATGGGACATGTGCAACCAGCAGCCTCCAACCCAGAGAGCTTTTTATATATGCTTCTATACATATGTTTGTCTTTATGAAGCACTTTGGTGCAAACATGTTTACTTTTAAAGTAGTATATAAAAACAGAAACTTAACATTTCCTTTTCAGTTTTTATTTTATAGGTCGAGATAGATAGATAGATAGATAGATGTGGTTGTGTATGTATACAAACACACAAACACCTACCACTGAATCCATAATCCATGCATGCAACACACATACTGTATCTAATTATTTCTTATATCTTTTCATGTATTTTTTCTGATTTTGTATTCCTTTCAATTTATTTCCAGTTCATTTATTAATTTAATATTATGTTATTTAGTATTCTCATCTACAGTAATTTCAGGTAAGTCCAGGTCTTGTCAAACATGTCTCTCTGTAAGGGGAGAAATCTCTGAGTGAGTAAATAATTAACTAATTTATAATCTCCATGTCTTTACTGAAGTCTGTTTAGCAGTAACACATCTTGGTAACAGCACATCAGACCAGAGACAATAGAATAAAAACAAGTTCTACTCACATGGTGGAGGGAGTTGGGCTGAAACAAGAAGAGACGACAAATCATTTCAGCTGTCACAGTTGGAAATGTCAGAACATCATTTGTCACCTTTTCCCCATCAAATCTGATCCTCTCCTACTCATGCTCCTACTTATGTTAAATAAATCTTATCCCCTTCACCTTTTGTATTCATCATCATCATCATCATCATCATCATCAGTCTCTCTGTTAGTTGCTTGTTGAAAGTAAATGAGAAAATTGTTTACTCCTTTGGTCTTTCACTTTTCTTCTTTTGTAAACTACAAATCCAAAAGTAGGTCTGATAACTTTCCCCTTCTCCTCTCTCACCTTTCTTTCTTTTGTAAAAAATGAATCCAGCGGCAGCGGCGAGGACGACAGCAAGAACAGCCACTGCAGCAGTGATGGGAATGGTCCTGTCTGAAGGACTCTCTGTTCAACAAATAACAACATGTCTACAACCAGGGCCCTGTTGCACGAAACTAGGATAAGGGATTAAGCCGGGATATTCAAGTTATCCTGGATGAATTTAGCTTGGACTCGGTTGCACGAAACCAGATTGAATTAAGCCCAGCCAAGTTACCATGGAGATTTATTCTTTGCGGCTAGCCTGGTCCAGAGCAGGCTAACAGCCAGGCTAAGATTAATCCTGGAGTCTCATGTGTCAAATCAGCTGCCGTCTGATCCCAAATAAACGTGTTTAACAGTTATTCCGTTGTCTTCTGCATGTGTTCTGCTTTATTTTTATGAACATGCATTAGCTACTTGTCACTTTTGTTTTCGCAAGTTTGATTTAAACCCTACTACAGTTGTTTAGATGTCAGAAATGGTTGCACTGGCACCCTGATGCGGAGTGGGACTTTTCCCGGTGGGACGGTAGTGTGTCGAGAATGCCTGGCGTGCGGCCGCTGCCCGGTGCCCGGTGCCCGGTGCCCGGTGCCTGGTGCCTGGTGCCCGGTGGCCGGTGGCTATTGCCTGCCAGCAGACTTGCGAGTTGTGTCAGTGTCCACTCTCTCTGTAAAAGTAGAGATGAGCAGCGCAGCGTCTGTGGTCTCAGCTTCAGGTTTATAGGACGCGCTCCGAAGATTAAGTGTGTGTGACGATATTAATATAGCGATATTCCAAGATGATAATAATGGCAGACTGGTCAGAGACCAATACATTCATGATTCATTTTCTTGTTGCTTGTCCTTCTCTAATAAAGGGTAGTTTGTGTTACTCCTTAATAAGTGGGCCTATTGTTTTTTGTTATAGCTTACATTGGTTTCATAACCTTCTCAATTAGTCTCACATCACCGGACTAATAACGTGGCCTATATACAGCACGTATGTAGTGTAGTTTACATTCATCACACCGGGAACACCACAATGCTTCTTAATCTTTTTATTTTGGTGCGGTCACTTGTCAGAAGAATAAACAAACATGAATATTGTTTTACATATATGTTCACAGCGTGTATTGAAGTAATTTAATTTTTTTTTCTAGTTGTTGTCCCTTTCTGATTGTTCTGTATGAACATTAATTGTACAAAGAATAAGATATAGCTTATAGAGATTTGTGCATGGTTAAAACATGTTCTCACGTTGTAAATAAGGGTTTGTAATTAAGCCTAAAGTCCGTAGGGTCCATTTCCCGAGGAACATTAGTTCCCTCTGCTCACTTTTGAGGCAAATGCTAGACTGATCAGTCGGGTCCGCTATGTTAGGCTTTCTTTCTCCGTTTGATAAGAGCCGTATTTCCCTTTTGCATATTCTTCCCCTCCTCGTTATTTTCCATTAGAAGCTGCTGCTCATTGGGTGAAACATTTGGCGCATGCGTCTTCTCATCTCTGCATCAGTTAATCTGTGATCGATACCGTGGTCTATTTGAGAAAGCCGTGAACGTGCACTTATCCCAGCTATCTCCACCTGGCTTGACATAGCTCCACCTGTTTATCCTGGCTCGGCAAACGTGCAACCGATTAAGCCGCGATGAGCAGATCACACTAAGTCAAGCTGCGCTTTTTCACTTATCCTGGATAGCTTTATTCTACTTTCGTGCAACAGGCCCCAGGTCTACAAACAGGTTAGAACAGAAGTAGATTCCTCTGTTTATCATTCCTACTGTACACACATGACTTATGAAATGTTTGCATGTTGGTATGTCCTGCAACGGATTGTGTGCATTGGTTTAGAATAAAAAAAAATGACTAACTTATTCCATAATAAATCAAAAGCTAATCCAACAAAAACACACCTTCGTTAGAGCCTCACTTTGTGAGCGACATATATTTGTGCCGAACCATCATGATAGTGCTGACTCGCAGGAACAGAGTAAAAAATGGAGGACGCTGTTGGTTAGCTGTTAACGGCTCTGGGAAATGGTTTAGTTGGCATCAGTCTTAAGACAGCAGTCAACTGTACAAATGTGTTTCTGAAATAAAGACTGAAGGAGCTAGACTGCTAACTGGGAGTTCAGGCGTTTTTGTGTGTGTGGTAGTATGGCCACAGATATCAAACAGAAGGCTTACACAGAGCATCAGAAAGGTGAAAAATCAATAAATCATGAAGTAAAACTAAACATCTTTCAGTCACTTCCTATTCCAGTCTCACCTCTGTTGGTCCTGATCTCTGCTTTGTCCAGTTTGGTGACGATGTCGTCCTCCACACCAGAGAGATGAAACACACAGTCGTACCTCCTCCAGTCTTCAGCTGGGACTGATGAAAGGTCCAGGTCTACACTCATCTGGAAGGATCCATCGTGGTTGGGGAGGATCTCTCCGAGGTCCACGTCCTCATGAAGCTCCTCTCCATCTTTCCTCCAGAACATCATGGCTCTGTCAGGGTAGAAACCTGTAGCGTGGCAGCTGACTGGAGAGGACGGAGACTTCTGGAGGAGGGACACTGAGGGAACCTCTGGACACGGACACACATCAAATGTGAATGGAAAGAAAACAATGGAAAAAGAAAAATGAAGAAAAGACAATGTGGAATAGTTAACAGAAGGTGTTAATTCAAATAAAATAAATAAGTAAATAAACCTCAACCAACAACACTAGGAGTGTGAAGCCGTGCTAGCAGCTCTGAGGTTGTTCTGAGGTAGAGCTCATTTTACCAGCATGTTGATGTGTGGCAGGTTATAATCTCAGCTCTGCATGTTAGCATTCTAATATTTCCTCATTAGCGCTAAACCTAAAGTACAGCTGAGGCTGAGAGAATGTCATTAGTTTTGCAGGTATTTGGTCATAAATTAAATTACTGGATAAACAGAAGGATTTGACCTGATGATGGCGTTAGCTGAAAAGTCAGAGGTTCAAAGTTTTTACAATCGATTCTCTGGGGACCGTGAATATATGTACAGTATTTTACAGCCATCCAGTGAGTCTGTAACAAGCTGAAGGACAAACGGACCAACTGACAGACCACCTGTCAATGCAGTTCAACTTACTTACCGTATGCTAACTGAGCACTGGAGATCATTGGCTATTGATAGAAAGTAATGTCAGAGCACTCTAACTTGTGGGTCTCTACTGATTGAGGAGGGCTAGATCAAATCTTACCACCACAGAAAACAGCCAAAAAGAAGGTGATGTCAGACTGATTGGAGTGATAATAAAATGGCAGGTCAGTCTGAGCAGACTGGAGGAACATTGTTGTGTTCATGAAACTACATCAGGAAATGGGATTCTACCTTTTCTCAGCAGAGAGCTCTTGCCGTAGTCCAAAAACACCTTCAGCCATCCAGGGTAAATCTCAGTGAGGAAAGTCTCAATGCGTCTTAGTCTAGATGTGTCAGCATCCCATCTTTGTTTGATGATGACAGCCTGTGGTTTCGGAGCGATCCATGTTGACGTCTTCAGGTCGAATGCTAGGAAGTCTTCTCCATTATAACCATACTGATTAAAACCATTGACCTCTCCAGTCTCATCGTCCCACTCACAGCCAGCCATGCTCTGGAAAATATGGACACCTGAGAGACAGAGACCGTCATTACAATAATGATGGATACTACTACTACTACTACTACTTCTACTAATAATAGAGAGTGTCACTGCCTCATCATTATTGCACAACGTTTACTTCTTGGATTACAATAACAGGGCAAAGTGGGTCAGCTGCAGTTTTTAGAGTCAGTTAGTTGGGCGGCTGTGGCTCAGTGGTAGAGCGGTTGCCTGCCAATCGGAAGGTTGGTGGTTCCCCGCCCCTGCAGTCATTGTCGAAGTGTCCTTGGGCAAGACACTGAACCCCGAGTTGCCCCCGATGCTGTGCATCGGAGTGTGAATGTGTGTGAATATTTATCTGATGAGCAGGTGGCACCTTGTATGGCAGCCACGGCCACAGTGTGTGAATGGTGAATGTTTCCTGTAGATGTAAAAGCGCTTTGAGCAGTTGTTAAGACTGGAAAAGCGCTATATAAATACAGCACATTTACATTTAGTTGCTCTCCAGCAACTGCAAAACTCCAGTGCATGATGGGAAACATCCAGGTTTCCCCTGGTCTACAAGCTCATGGTCTCATATGTTCGACCACCGCCATTGCTTGTTGTAAAAATTCTTATTCCATGATTAATTAATAAAGACTGAATTTATTAGTCTGATTTTGTGCAATGAAAGTTTTCTTTGTTAACAGAATATTTAATATTTACATGACAAAAACTTTAAATTTATGTTTTGAATTTCATTATCTCAAAGTGGGGATGAGTTTGGGTCACTTTAATATAAAATGAAGTTGTAGAACAGTTTAGCAGTAAACAGTGAAGTATTACCTCCAGTTTGGTTGAAGCTCTGCTTCATGCGATTGATCCAGACACTGAAAAAGTTAGGCTGATGCTCAAAACACTGTGCTGTGTACAATTTCCAAAGCTGAGGATTGTTTTCTAAAAATGTTTTCATCCAGTCCTGTTTGGGTTCTGCTATCTTTTTGTTGGTGTCGCAGTAACCCACCAGAAGATCATCCACCACTGCAGTAACCATAAACTCTGGGAGGTTTGGGACTCCAGAAGATCCAGTGAAGAAAAACTTCAGTGAGTGTTTCACTGCAGGACAAACAAGGTTTATAGAGTCAGTATGAATAGAGATATCATTATTTATCAAAAACATGATGTAGACCTAATTAACATGATTTACTTAACCTAAAACATGATAGAGTAAAGTGAAACTTAACCCAAGCTACGTTAAAGAGACTAAAGCTAAATTTCATCCACGTCGAATTAGTTCAGTAAAAAATAAAAAAAACTCATGCGAATAAAGTTGGTGAAAGTGTGTTTCCAACGACTTTTAAGCAAATAAAAACATGTGACGTCACATGCTGTTTTGCGAACAAATTGGTATATTGAATGGATTTTTGGCATTTTATGATGTCGCCATTCATTTTCACGATGAATCTCACGACATTCAAAGATTTGTGAACAAAGCTTTTTTAGACCAAATGGATCGCGCCATCTACCAACACATGATCAGGTGTAATTGTGCCAGCTGATAGTGACATATCCAGCTATAATAAGAAAACAACGACACTATCAACTTGCTATGATGATGCAGATGCCACTTGGCTTTTATTTTTTCCTCCTCTGGCACCGCTGTGTGAGCGCCTAACTCCGGAGGACGTCCCATTGCTTGTCTTAACCGTTGTCGGCCATTTCCTTCACGAGTTCCTGATAAATTAAATTCAGAAAGTCTCTCGTCTCCTCGTTCGTCCTCTGACGTCTGTCTTTGTTGACACCCCACACCTGGGCGGAAATTAACTAAAACATCTTCTTTGTTTTGTGGCGGGTTGCAACCATAAAACGACCTAAAACTTAATCGCAAATCATTATTTATTCGACAAATAACGTTTCCATCAGCGTTTATCGCATAAACCGGATATCTATCAAAATAAATTCTGATAAGACCGAACGGATTTCCTTTGAGTTGATATTCATCAAATTCCATCGAGTTTTACCGTTTCCATAAGGCATTTTTCATTAGAATGCAATTCATTCGGATAAAAAACGTGTCTCAACAACTTGAGAGAGCTGCAGAGCTGAGTTCAAAGTAAAGCAAAGAATTAAAATGTGATGTTACCTGGAGATGAGACGTGACAGAAGAGAAGCAACAACAGAAACTTTTCCATCCTGTTCTGATAAAGACATGTCCGAGGACCGAGACGGTTCGGCGGTGTCTTCTGCGTTGGTTCTCCTCCCAGGAAGGAGTGTCTCTGTTCTGGTGAGTTCCGATGAGTGTAGCCTGTTAATCAGCAGACCTCTGAACCTTGAACCCAGTACTTGTTTGAAGGCTTGTCATTTAGCAACAGAAGACACACACATAGGACCAGCTGTTATAGAAAGCTGTCGTTAGAGACCGCTGATCGCTGTCCGGTTCTCAGATATGAACGCCTGCATCATGGTAAATGGGCTTTGAATGCGCCCAGCTAAGCCCATATAGAAAGCCTAGTGTTCTTTCTACAGCATAGTCGACTGTAATATATTAATAACATTGTTAAAATGAAGAAATGAATACCATGATAACATTTAAATAAATGTAGCGTTATAGCTTTAAAAAATATCAATAAACAACAAAGCAATAAGAACGAAATAATAACATTAGGCCTACATAGAATGATAAGAGCTTGTTAACAAATGTTGATTAAAACAGCAGTTGTAGGGCTAAAAATACCATTTTACAGGAAGAATAGAGCTGTGATCACAAAAGATGCTTCCCGTTGAAATAAAACAACGTGCTGACCATCACGAAAAAAAGACATTAATGTGTCCGTTGTAGGGGAATCCTGTCCAAATGAGATCAAATCTGACTCCAATTTATTTATTCCCGTGCCTTCTTTAATCTGATTTAAGTTTACCAGAACAAAAGGATCAATCTGAGACTAAGAGCTCAGTTAAGCAAAGTTTACTGAGTCCAGCATAAAAGTTCAGAAACAGCATCTAAGTTTCCCTGGCAACAGACACTTTAAGTCAGAGGTGGTCCACCAAGGTCGCATCTGAAAATGAATCTGAATCCTGATCTGAGTTTTCTCTGTGTCTTCTCACAGGAGGGGGGGGGGTGTCCTAGTTTCTAGACAGAAACTGTTATCTTTCACAAACACACACATTTTATTGTTTTTGCCATGTTCGGTTTCAGGAGGGTTTTTCCCGGCTATTTATTATGCTTTTATCTTTGTTGTTATCTATTTGTACAGCACTTTGGAGCAGTAGTGACTGTTTGCAAATGTGCTATATACAGTACATAAACTTTGAGACACACACACACACACACACACACACACACACACACACGCAGACACACACACACACACACACACCCCAAGGTCAGTGGTGCAACTTCCTCTTCCGTTCTCACAACCTTCAAACGATTCAACTCTAACTTTGTTTAGGACTTAAGCTTAACTTTTCTGTGTACTTTTAACCACTTCCTTAATGACTACCAAAGCTCTTTTGCAACGAGCACATAGGCCTACACACATTTAAAATATGTCTGTACAGTACACAAATCAATAAAATTAGGTGTCCATTTCACAAATTGAATAATCTCTGCGGTCACATTTGACCCGTAACACTACATAGGCCTAGATTACTCTTTTTTTAGAGACATTTACAATTTACCAAAATTCTCACAACTGTTGTTTAAAAATAGCAATGTCTGATGAAATCATGAAGCCTTGTTCAATAAAAACATCATACAACATACACATCTGAACTTTAAAACAGGTCGAATTTGACCCTAACACAATATAAGTAAGGTTAAGGTATTAATACGTCACAGCCTTCACTGTTGTGTTGTCCCACAAAACGTTACAGTGTGCAGGGTTGTGTGTTAGCCAATCATGTTTCTGGATTCAGTTTCTCCTAGAGCTCAACGCTATTGACAGAGCTGTAAGGTCAGAAACACCCTTAGTTGGTGTAACTTCTTATCCTGCACTGACCTTAGCTTTCTAAAAACTTTAATTACACAACTATCATTAAAACACCTTTTTAATCTAGAGCAAGGTTCAGAACAGATACAATAAAAACAAGTTCTACTTACGAGGTGGACATTGCGAGGGTGGTGACATTTTTTCTCATCCTCCGTTTAACATTTATGCACACTGCTGAATATCTGCTATGAACAATTGTACCAAGAGCCCAATAACAACAAAGACCTGTCTAAAATAAATGTTGCTTCAGTTTTACAGTCTGGACAAGAGCATCAGCTCCTTTGAGTCTCTCACCTTTCTTCTTTTTGTAAACAGCAAACCCAATAGCAGCAATGAAAACGGCAGCAACCTCAACAAACAACCAGTGCAGAAGTAATGGGGATAGTCATGTTACTGGGCTCTTCTGCTTGGCAAAAAATGTAAAAAAGAATATTATCAAAACATGTCAACAGGTTAGAACAGAAGTACATCCATCCATTCAATACACATACAGGTGTTGAATACAGTAGACTCTATACAGTAGCCATTAGAGCATTTGCAAAATGTGCTGTATTCAAATGGTACCACATGGGTTAGGTGATATAGGGTTAGGGTTGTATTTACTATATACACACACACACACACACACTGAGGGAGTATTTGATCCCCTGCTGATTTTTACATTTGCCCACTGACAAAGAAATAATCAGTCTATAATTTGAATGGTAGATTTTAACAGTGAGAGACAGAACACTTTAAAAATTGATTTGCATTTTAATGAGGGAAATATGTATTTGACCACTCTGCAAAACATGACTTGGTACTTGGTGGCAAAACCCTTGTTGGCAATCAGAGGTCAGACCTTTCTTGTAGTTGGCCACCAGGTTTGCACACATCTCAGGAAGGATTTTGTCCCTCTCCTCTTTGCAGATCTTCTCCAAGTCATGAAGGTTTTGAGGCTGACATTTGGCAACTCGAACTTTCAGCTCCCTCCACAGATTCTGGATAGCCCAGCCTGGATTCCAATAAGAAAATTAAAGAAATCTGATGATGTAGGCTAAATTGTTTGAAATCAAACCAATTAGATGTTCCATGGCCAAATGTCTTGGAAACATTTCCTCCAGACAGCTGTTGAAGAGCACATTTTTTACATAAAAGTAGACCAGATCAACGGAAGTACATTTCCAGGATAAAGCCTGACAGCTGGCTTTGTAACTCACCTTCTGCTCTTTATGTGTTGCTGTGCTCAAACTCTGTTTGCTATAGAAAACGATTGAGCTACCAAGCTGAACTTGGCAAGTTTTAGATTGTAACAAAGGTTTAACCATGTATCCAGCTAATTTAAAGAGCTCAACTTACTGTGTCAGTTAACTTCATTTAATAAGGTATGCAGCGTTTTCTTTTGTGGGGTGTAAGTGGTCCACCAAAAAGCAAGTAACTTGCGAACCAGCTTCAATGCGTTCAGAACTTGGAGCCGTCCAAGATGATTGGGATTGGTTAAAAGAAATGCAAACAACCCAGAGCAATTTTTTCTAACCACAAATGTGTGGTGTAGCCAGCCTGTTACAGCGCTGTAGATAGGTCTGTCAACATCAGACTAAAGTCAAAGCTCTTTCAACACAATATACTCAGTGACTATGGGCCCATTAACACAAGGGTAGACAGTGATATCTGGTGGCTTCATTCAGGCATAGCAGCTGAGAGCCAAATACTCACTCAAATTACCTACAAATGTCTTTTGACACCCTATAACGGTTAACAATAGCGTAACTCAAACTATAATGCACTGTGCCAAGTTAAATCACACACATGAACGAAGTCAAGGTGGATTTAAGTAGTAATATAGCACAACAGTTAACTTATAAACATAGTTCTCTGGTCTCCTCAGGAGGTTTGAACAGAAATGACTGATTCATCTGCATAGAAGTCAAAGAAGAACAAACTTTAAGGATGTCAAACTCACAACACACTTGGTTTGCGCTTGCATCTCAACTGCTGAGCCTCAGATTTGTTTCTCCTTTAGTAGCATCATAGCAATACAAAAATATATGGCATTACAGGGCAAAACAAACAGTTCCTCCTGAAGCCATGTTTCTTTTTTGTTTGAAGTTTAGAAGGAATCTTTTACAGAGCTTTTCGTCAGCAGTTTATCCCATTTCCAGTGTTCATGCTAAGCTAACCTTGTCTGGGAGCTGCTTAGAATTGACACCGATCTTGATCTTCTCATCCAACTCCAGTGAGAATACCGAACATTCAATTTAAAAGTTACTGCAACTATAGTCAAAGATGACTCACGGTAAAACTAAATTAGGGACTTTATTGAACAGCAAAACATCAGCACCAAAATAAAGCATTACATTAGATCTTGATCAGGCTCCGTGGTAAACCGGGCCACCAGGCGCTCGCTGACAAGTCCTCCATCTGGACCTGGCTCCAGACGGTGGCCTCGGGCTTCCTCCGGGCAGGGTAACTACCTCTTCCTCGTTGACCCAGTCTTTATCTGGACCCTCACCCGAGACCACTTTGCCATGGGAGACCATACCAGGAGCACCAAGCTGCAGACAACACAAACCTCTCCCCCATGATAAGGTGATGGTTCCTGAGATCCAGACATTACTTCATGCCTATCGATACACAGTTAAACGTGCTAAAAGTTAGAGAATATCTACGAGGCCTTCATTAGGTCCTGCAGGGACTGTCGTAGTGAGCTCTTACAGGCGACATCATTCTCTAACCCAGTCTGAAGGAATCTTT
Source organism: Etheostoma spectabile (assembly GCF_008692095.1). Lineage (NCBI taxonomy): Eukaryota > Metazoa > Chordata > Actinopteri > Perciformes > Percidae > Etheostoma > Etheostoma spectabile. The sequence goes on from NW_022603418.1 coordinate 26,290, forward strand.
AAGCTTCCTTTAAATCCATCACACACAAGCAAAGAGCCATTCTCTGCTGCTCATCTAACTTGTATCCACTCAGACTAAACTACAGAGGCTGGAACCAGACTGGTCTGATGGGCATCTTCATGAATGATTAAATCAAATAAATACTCAACTTTATGTGAATGCCATGAATCACTGAGAAGTGCAATAACCAGAAATTAGCACAATAATGTGAAACCTTTTAATCAAAGTGTGTCAGATTGTTAAATAGAATAAAAGTTGATTTTACTTACGAGTTTGAGGGCATTTGGCTGAAATCAAAATGAGATCTTTTTACAGTTGGAAATGCCAGAATATCTCAGTAAATTTTGGATTCTTCTACTCAAACTGAAATAAATCACTTCTTGCCTTTAGTTGTTGGATTTAGGAAACTGATGCTTGTTTCAATTTAATTCATACGCAGCCTGGATAAAAGCATCAACTCAAACATTTCAATTAAACTACTGAAAAGAAGAAAAAAAAAAGTTAATTAGATTTTTCCCTTTCTCTCTCACCTTTCTTCCTATTGATCATGTGACTGGACTTCTGTTGTAAAACAATAAAAACTAAAGACCTGCACAGATAAATCAGGTTAGAACAGAAGTGAAGCCATCTGTTGAACATGCATGTTTGTTGCTGTTAACTATAAGGCTAATCAGCTGTTATCTTAAAGTGTCTTTAAAATTATGTGTAGGATTTGACAGATTTACTCTGCATATGGCAGACAGCAACGCACAAAATGTAAGAACATAAGTAATTTTAAATAATAATAATACATTTTATTTATAATGCCCTTTACATTTCACAAGGAAATCTCAAAGTCGGTCGGTCGGTCGGTCGGTCGGTCGGTCGGTCGGTCGGTCGCTCGCTCGCTCGCTCGCTCTGGTTTTTCAGGAGTCACTTCTGTGTCTTTAACATGTTGAGGTGTGGCACTAGATACACCTATTTTTCATTACGTTCTTTCTTAGTTTATAATATTAATAATAATATATACTTTATTAGTCCCACAAGGGGAAATTACAATTTACACTGTTATTACACACACTACACACAGGCCTGAATTGCACACACATGCTCAGTACATGCACGAATGGAGAGATGTCAGAGTGGGGGGGCTACCCATGGAACGGCACCCCAAGCAGTTGGGAGTTCAGTGCTTTGCTCAGGAGCACCTTGGCAGTGCCCAGAAGGTGAACTGGCAACTCTCCAGCTATCAGTCCACCACTATACTTTTTTAGTCCGTACAGGCCTTGAACCAGCGACCCTCCGGATCCCAACCCAACTCCCAAAGGACTGAGCTACAGCCATGGTCTGGCCATCAAAATTCATAAAAAAACTGCTACACTATTTATGACAATGTCTGTAAACAAAGCTTTCAAGGTCCGGACCTCGGTGACCTCAATGGGGTGGGGGGGGTAAATGTCCACGCTGTCTCAGAGACAGCGATTTTTGTTGTTTTTGTTCTCACCTCTGTTGGTCCTGATCTCTGCTTTGTCCAGTTTGGTGACGATGTTGTCCTCCACACCAGAGAGATGAAACACACAGTCGTACCCCCTCCGGTCTTCAGCTGGGACTGATGAAAGGTCCAGGTCTACACTCATCTGGAAGGATCCATCGTGGTTGGGGAGGATCTCTCCGAGGTCCACGTCCTCATGAAGCTCCTCTCCATCTTTCCTCCAGAACATCATGGCTCTGTCAGGGTAGAAACCTGTAGCGTGGCAGCTGACTGGAGAGGACGGAGACTTCTGGAGGAGAGACACTGAGGGAACCTCTGCACAGTGGAGACAAAGAATTTTATTATTATACTATTATTATTATTTACTGTATATTAATAGTATCATTCCTGTTCACAGAGTTTAAGGCAGCTTTGTTTAACAGGTTCATATGGGACAACACTAGTCCCATATGAAGCAACTCACTTACTTGAAGATGTTAAAAGATAAAGAGCATGTGTATTTCAGTACAAGTAAGAAAAACAACACACATACACATATACATATATATATATATATATATATATATATATATATATATATATATATATATATATATACATACATACACATATATATATACATATACATATATATACATATACATATATATATATATATATATATATATATATATATATATATATACATATATATAAAGAAATAAAAGCCTTGGAACAATGCAGTCAGTACACAATACAATCACCTCCAGTCCTTCTCATATCCATCCATATTCATGCGTTTATCATTTAGATTCTGGATTCAGTTTCTCAGAGGACTCAACACTGTTGTCAGGAGATGGAGGGCGTATGGCTGAAATATAAAACAAAAGACAAATCATTTTAGTTCTCACAGTGGTCACTTCTCCCCCACTGGATATGATTCCCTCTTCTATCCACTCATACAGATAAATACATCTCTTCTTTTCTCTTTAATACTATAATCTTGGGTTTTATTAATCCATTTGTTCCTTGTACAGAAATAAACTCGACAGAGATTGTTCCAGTAGAAAAGTAACTAAGTGTTCCTTAAGTGCCATTTACCTGCTGATAAGTCTGCAATGGACATGAGTGTATCTTAGTGCAGTGTGTCCCAACAGGTACAAGTACCCCCCCCCCCCCCCCCCCCCCAGCCCTGTCAGATGAACTCACGTACCCCTTCATCAATTCCCAATGAATGCTCCAAATGTATAACACTTCATTTTATAAAACAAGTTTTCATAAAGTTGAACTGTAAATATTAAGGTGGGTTTTGGTCTGCAATACTACTACTAGGCTACTACTACTACTACTACTACTACTTAGAGTGAAGCTGAATACTTCAACCATTTATCCACTATCGTTTCTTTTAGCTAACTATTTCTAACAGGCATCCAGTACTTTACTTATAACTAATCATTTGAAGTATTTAACTTTTAACGTGTGCTCGCTTGATAACTAGTTTTCTCTTACCTAATTGCAACATGTGGTGTTGTTGACTTAATGCCAATATCTGGATATATTCTTTTTTTAATCAAATCATAGTTTGTAAATGTTCAGTAAAGCTGAATTTTTCCTCGTAGCCCCTGGCAACAGCAGAGGTACCCCTGGGGTACACATACCCCTGGTTGGTAATAACTATCTTAGTGTATGGAACACACTGACAAACAAATATACTTATTTTCTAAAGGTTAACCGCCTTTAAACATACTTTATGAAAAGCTGAAGCAAGTAAGATGAAATGTTAACACATAAATAATAAACTGTTCAACCAAAATATGAATTTGGTTCTTCTAGTCATCATATTATAATTATACTGCAGCTCTGAGCCTCACACCGCTTACTGCTGAACTTTGAAGATCCAGACTTTAAAGTCTAAGTCAAAGCGCTCATTTTAAGTCTAAAATCTAAATACTGAGAAAGAAAAGAGGCAATCTCTCTGTTTGAGTGTCTCACCTTTCTTCTTTCTGTAAACTAGGACTCCGATCACACTAGCGAGGAGGACGAGAGCGAGAACAACCACTGCAGCGATGACGGGGACGGTCATGTCAGTGGGCTTCTCTGTTGAGCAGAAAACAACAAAAAATAGTCCCAACCTGAACAGATGAAGCAGGTTAGAAGAGAAGAACCTCCATTTATCAACCAGACCACAATCCTGGATACAGACATTATCTGTTACGTTTACAAAAGTCTTTAGTATGATTCATTATGGAAATGTTTCTTTTTCATTAAATCAAAGCTGAATAACTGGTAAGCAGACGGCACAAAAATCATTGTGGTGGAAAACAACAATCTCTCCAAAAACGTTTAAAACTTTTAGTCTACGTTAGTGTAAATGTAAAGAATGGTTTAATGATCTAATCCTTAAAGTTATATATTTAAAAAATCTGAAAAGAAACTGATAACAAAACCATTGAAGGAAACAAAACTTCCAACACATAAAAATAAATGAGGTACAGGACTGTTAGAGGAAACTAAATGTGTGTTTCCTTCATCTCCTCTGACAGAAGTCTCACCTCTGTTGGTCCTGATCTCTGCTTTGTCCAGTTTGGTGACGATGTCGTCCTCCACACCAGAGAGCTGAAACACACAGTCGTACCTCCTCCAGTCTTCAGCTGGGACTGATGAAAGGTCCAGGTCTACACTCATCTGGAAGGATCCATCGTGGTTGGGGAGGATCTCTCCGAGGTCCACGTCCTCATGAAGCTCCTCTCCATCTTTCCTCCAGAACATCATGGCTCTGTCAGGGTAGAAACCTGTAGCGTGGCAGCTGACTGGAGAGGACGGAGACTTCTGGAGGAGAGACACTGAGGGAACCTCTGCAGAGAGAGAGAGAGAGAGAGAGGTCAAATGTGAATGGAAAGAAAAGGTTAAAAAAAAAATGAAGAAAAATACAAAAGGGAATTGTTAACAGGTGTGAAAATTCTTCCAAGTAAAATAAATAAGTAAATAAACCTCAAACAACAACACTAGGAGTGTGAAGCCGTGCTAGCAGCTCTGAGGTTGTTCTGAGGTACAGCGACGCTTTGAGCTCATTTTACCAGCATGTTGATGTGTGGCAGGTTATAATCTCAGCTCTGCATGTTAGCTTTCTAATATTTCCTCATTAGCGCTAAACCTAAAGTACAGCTGAGGCTGAGAGAATGTCATTAGTTTTGCAGGTATTTGGTCATAAATTAAATTACTGGATAAACAGAAGGATTTGACCTGATGATGGCGTTAGCTGAAAAGTCAGAGGTTCAAAGTTTTTACAATCGATTCTCTGGGACCATGAATATATGTACAGTATTTTACAGCCATCCAGTGAGTCTGTAACAAGCTGAAGGACAAACGGACCAACTGACAGACCACCTGTCAATGCAGTTCAACTTACTTACCGTATGCTAACTGAGCACTGGAGATCATTGGCTATTGATAGAAAGTAATGTCAGAGCACTCTAACTTGTGGGTCTCTACTGATTGAGGAGGGCTAGATCAAATCTTACCACCACAGAAAACAGCCAAAAAGAAGGTGATGTCAGACTGATTGGAGTGATAATAAAATGACAGGTCAGTCTGAGCAGACTGGAGGAACATTGTTGTGTTCATGAAACTTCATCAGGAAATGGGATTCTACCTTTTCTCAGCAGAGAGCTCTTCTTGTAGTCCACATACATCTTCAGCCGTTCCGGAAGTATCTCAGTAAGGAGAATCTCAAGTTTTATTCTAAATATTTCAGCATCCCATCTTTGTTTGATGATGACAGCTTCTGGTTTCAGAGCGACCCATGTCGATGTCTTCAGGTTGAATGATATGAAGTCTTCTCCATTATAACCAAACTGAGTAAAACCATTGACCTCTCCAGTCTCATTGTCCCACTCACAGCCAGCAATGTTCTGGAGAATGTGGACACCTGAGAGACAGAGACTGTCATTACAATAATGCATACTACTAATACTAATAATACTAATAATGATAATAATATTATAACTTTTACTTCTTGGATTACAACAACAGGGTGAAGTGGGTCAGATGAAGTTTCTAGAGTCAGTTAGATGCTCTCCGCCGACTGCAAAACTCCAGTGCATTATGGGAAACAGCCGGGTTTTGTCTCAGATGTTTGACCACAAACCTTACAGGTTACAAAACTTCTTTCATAATTAATTACTAATAAAGACTTTAAATGTATTAGTCTGATTTTGTGCAATTAAAGTTTTCTTGGTTAACAGAATATTTTAATGACGAAAACTTTAAGCCTAGTCAGGCTGGTAAAGTTAATTTCAAATATTCCAGAAAGTATCAAATCTTAGTTATTTAATATTTTAACAATTATACAAACAGACAGAGCCCTCAGTTTCGTTATCTGACAGGTCAATGAAGGAAATAAAGGATGTCTTGGATTACTGCTTTTCCTCTTCCAGTGTATGTTATTTATTATAGAAAGATATTGTGACTATGTATTGATGTTATGAATTTCATTATCTCAAAGTGGGGATGAGTTTGGGTCACTTTAATATAAAATGAAGATGTAGAACAGTTTAGCATTACCTCCAGTTTGGTTGAAGCTCTGCTTCAAGATATCCATCCTGGCTTTGAAATGGGCAGGCAGACTCTCAAAACAATCTGCTGTAGACAGTTCCCAATGCTCAGGGTGGTTTTCGAAAAATGTTTTCACCCAGTCCTGTTTGGGTTCTAGTATCTTTTTGTTGGTGTCGCAGTAAACCACCGGATTATCATCCACCTCTGTAGTAGTCATAAACTCTGGGAGGTTTGGGACTCCAGAAGATGCAGTGGAGAAAAACTTGAGTGAGTGTTGCACTGCAGGACAAACAAGGTTTATAGATTCTGCATAAATAGACATTTTATCATAAATACGATGGCACTATTATGATTCAGTTAATCTAAGACATGATAGTCTCAAAGTGAAAGTGAAACTTAACTCCAGCTGAGTTCCAGAGCTACACAGGAACAAAACGCAGAGCTGAGAGGAAAGTAAAGCAAATAATTAAAATGTGATCTTACCTGGAGATGAGACGTGACAGAAGAGAAGCAACAACAGAAACTTCTTCATCTTGTTCTGATAAAGACGGGTCCGAGGACCGAGACGGTTCAGATGTTTTGTCTTCTGGGATTTTTCTCCGAGGAGGGACAGGCTCGGTCGAGACGAACTGCGCCTCGCCTGGAAAATGGACGAGAGCAGGGGTGGGGGACAGAAAGCTGCAGTTGGACAGTGTCCAGCTGATTCCAGCAGCCTTCAGGCTGAATACCAAGTGACAGAAACACTGTGGTGCAATTCTGATTTAATAAAATATAATCAGACCCACATATCAGCTGGTACACAGTCTCTAGATGTTTTAATTACTGCAGGGTAGCTCTCAAAATGCTCTATATGCAATATGTAGATATGTAGATATATAGATATGGTCAATGATGAATCTGCTGAGGTTTTGCCAAAATCTTCTGGTGTGTGAACAATACCAAAAAAGGTGCAAAACTGTTTCTGGGAGATCTTTACAGAAAGAACAGTTTGTATTGATGTCTCTTTTAAATTTTAGCATGTAATGATTCGCAGGGTAGTATCTGTGAATTATTCTAAATGATACTTCTTTCACCTTGTTTACTATAAGTATTTGTGAGGAATCATCCAAACCTTTTTCCATTCAATGTCATTATCAAATCAGTTCCAATAAAATGTAAAATTTGGAATAGAAACAATTTCTTTCTGAAATAAAGCACGGATGTTCTTATTATTTCGAGGAAGTTGGGAAAAAACAGATTTTTCCAGCTGGTGATTCAGCCACATTGGGGAGGGGGGGGGGGGGGACAGTAGTAGGAGGATGTCTACTAGAATATCTGAAAAGCATCATTGTGTCTGATGGAATGGTGTCAAATACAATGGTGAATTCTCTTGGCGTAACAGGAATGTTATATGTTGATAGAAACTCACTGTAAGTGAGAAGTTGCCCCTCTCCATTAAACAGCTGATCCACCAGCAGAATCTGATTAGGTACCCAATCCTCAAAGAAGAGTGGTTTGTTTTTATTTAATAAATCTGTTATTCCAGATTAGGTATCTGTGAGGTGAGAAGTTATGCTTATATAATTAGACACCATGATAAAAGGACCTGCTTGTGGAAGGTGGACAGTTTTACAGGGAGTCTGTCTACATTATAGCTACAGTTCAAAATAAAGCCCAGACCAGCGAAGCAAGAGAATATATAGTGGGGAATAAAATTCCAGATTGAGACATGGTTTTTAAGAAAATACTTAGCCCAGTTAATCTTAAAAGTATTATTTAGAGTATTGAAGTCCAAAAAGTTGAGCCCACCAGATTCATAATTATTCATGACCCTTTTTTTATATAATGGATATGAATTTTCCAGATAAAGTCAAAAGTCCTTCTATCAATATCTTTACAAATGTTCCTGTCCAGGTGTAAAGAGAGAGCTGCGTATGTGAGCCGGGATATCCCTTCAGCCTTGGTGATAACACTCGGCCTTTAGAGATAAGTCCCTTTGCAACCACTGGTTCAGTTTGTTCCGAGTTTAATGATTGGAGAGAAATTTACTGAACATCTCACTTTCTGATCTTTAGAGATAATATTCCTAAGTACGTAACTTCTTCCTTGAATGGAATGTTGCAAATAGTTTGGATATTACAATCTCTTAAAGGTAACAGTTCATCTTTATTAATATTTGACCTGGTGTCTCTGTTCTGACGTCACAGGGGCTCCAGTCCGTTAGGTTTGCCACTTCTGAAAGTTTAGCAGTTAAACTTTGTGATCGGTACGTCACCGGGAGAAGAAGAGAGGAGAAGAAGTGGCGTTGCACACTTGAAAGACATAATGTAGGTTATTGTATCGCAACTCAGACATACTATTTGCTACTTGTTTGTGAAGATAAAAATAAAGTTTTTACAATCCATTCTCTTCAGGAACTTTATTTAAACAGACCTGACACCATTCATAATTGCACATCCAAAATGGATTATAATACATTTTATGAACAAATAAAAGTAAATACCTATAGACTTTATTGATGTGAGAGCAAGTAGACAATGTGCAGAAAGCATAATAAAGAAACTAGTGCCGGTCTGGAACAGGCCGACTGCTTGTCATTGCTGATGGCAGCATCCCCCCCGAACACTTGTTTCCCAAAGCACTTACTGTTATGCAGACCCTGTGAGGAATTTTGATTCTACCTTCTCTCAGCAGAGATCTTGCCATTCAGGATCCATCTTAGTGAGGAAAATCACTCATGGTGTTTATTTTTTAGATTTCTCAGTTTGGTGATTCCAGACCTCGGCGAACTCAGAGGTAACAATACGATTTGATCATTTCTGATCTAGTTTCACCCAAGTTGGTCCTGATCTCTGCTTTGCTGTTGTTGTTAAATGTATTTTTTAATCCTTAATCTTTAAAAACTTTCAATAAAATATTGATGAATCAACTGCAGGACTTTTACAGTCAACTTAATGTGTGTTTCCTTCCTCACTTCTGATTCTAGTCCTAATTTTGAAACACCAATAAATCAGGAATAAAAAAAGGGCTGAATTACTCCACCAGCGTTGAACACTGCCATGGGTGAGGGTGAGGAGTAAGACCCAATGCAGACAACTGGACAGCCCGGAGACAGTTTAGGGATTGATGGTTAAGGTGCACATAAGCATACTGACCAGTCCAAACAGAGATAGTATAGAGTCCTGAGGTAGCAGGAATGGACAGGGAGGGGTGCAGGCAGGCAACAGGTCCAGGTAACAGAGGCTTGAAAGCAATAGCAAGAAACAACAAAGCATCTATGGTCAAGAGTGAGCAGGACAGAGACAGCTGAATCTCCTCAGGGCTGAAGAGGAAAGTAGGAACAGGTGAGCAGGTGGGAAGGAGGTGAACTGGCATCTCTCCATCTACCAGTCCACACTCCGTAAGGGGGACTTGAACCAGCAGTCCTCTGGTTCTACTGCCACCCTCAAACGGACGTTGTTGGCAGGATTTGAAGGCGTGGGGAGACCGCAATAGATTTCCAGATCTGTAACCATTATCTTAAATTGTACTAAATCCTGATGTCAATAGCATAATAGAAACATATTTATTCAAACGTTGTACAGATTGCCATAGTTTAATTTTATTTTTGAAATGGACTTTGACAGAGTGCAGGCTTTTTGTAAGAAAAGATTGTGTTGTAATATTTGAAAAATGAACGTGAGGAAACCCGTTGACATGCTGGAGCTGGTGCTTGTGTTCTAGCAGCTGGTTTCTCTGCTCACTTCTCTCACAGCTGACTCAGCTCAGAGGTCTGATGCTCTCTAGTGGAGACAGAAGGAAAGACACTCACTCCTCACTGAACCAACTACAATGGAAGATCTGGATTGCAGTGTTCCTTCATACTCACACATAACTAAAAAAAAGTATGTTTTAATCTATTTATTGTTATGGTTCAGGTCTGATGAACTTATGCAAATTCATCAAATACAAAAACACGATAAATCCTATAATTCCCATTTGAACCTATGTACACAAGTATTTTAGAAGTGGTTTGATGAATGGTTTCTTTTTTTTATGACTTTAGTTGGTAGCTGCTGTAGTGATCCCTCTCCAAAGGACACCAGCATCGGTTCTTTCCAGATGTTAATACCTCAGCGATGCTTATCAGATCATCACATCATGCAGAAACATTTAAACATGATTTATGAATTTACACCTGGCCATTTTGAGGTATCCTGTGACTTTCTGACAGGTCCTATCACTTAATATCATAATGTTGGGTTAAACAAGTTTTGTTAAGGCATATTTATGATGCAAAATAGTTTCAAATATTGATCGTATCCTCTTAATCTAAGCCGTTAAGAGACAGTAAGAAATACAAAAGAACCTGGATTTAATTTTCATTTTATTTAATATTTGATTTCATAATGTATGCACTATGATTGGTCCAAAACTTTAAATTTTCAGTCAAAATTATAATTATTGCATTATTGTGGTTCCAGCTGTTTCCTGTAACTAGTTTGGGACTCCAGAAGAAGCAGAAAAATCCCGATGGAGTGTTTCACTGTGGGACTGTCACGTGCCGTGTTGTGTGTGTGTGATACTCTGGTTTCAGCAGATCATTCTGTTGGATAACTGGTTGTCTAGTCCTAAAGAAGTAAGAGTTTATCAAAGCCCTATTAATACTTTTCAAAAGTGTCTTAAAGAACACAATGAGGCCAGTGTCTAATAACTCACTCTCAGGGCACACCTCATGAAGATATTCTTAAAAAAGCACTTTACTTCATTTCCCACCTCACAACACAAGATATGTTTACTATATAAGTGTTATAAGTGTTTGTGTATGTATGCATCTGTGTCTATGATGTGTAAATAATAATGTGTAAATAACTGAAGAATAAGATTTACTAAAGAATAAAAGTAGAGAAAGGGGGTCGGACTTGATAAGTTGTTTATCAACTTCTTCCTACTCCTTTTGAACATGGAAAATGTTTGTTGCGTTTGAATGACTTTCAATATTGGAAGACTGTGCTAAAATGTACATGACCTTATTTATGTCATTTTAATTATATATGTATGCAGGAATGCATGTATATAAATCTTTTATTTTAATGTTGTTTTTTTTATGTTCAAATAAACTATTAAACAAACAAACAACAAATACTACGTTTAATATTAAATATATGAAATACACATTTAAAGTTACTTTATGTATTTTTTGTTTGAAGGACGTTAATTAACACACAAACATCCAACACATGTAAACTTAATGAGTCACTCAGAGTAACAGAACAAGGCTGTGTTATGTTATCCAGCTCTACAGGAACTGACAAAGGCCTTTTACCTGGAGATTAAACATAAGCAGGAGGAGCAAGATAAATATTTTTTTCAAATAATTTATACTCTTTATTGATCCACCTTGGCAGTGCCCAGGAGGTGAACTAGCATCTCTACAGCTACACACGTACTTTGGGACGAATGGGGACTTTAACCAGCGACCCTCCAGTTCCCAAACCAACTCTCTACGGACTGAGCTACTGCCACCCCAAATAGATATGTACATGTTCTTAAAAAAAGAAGTAGAACTGGAAAGCTCTGCTCGTCTTCATTCCAAAAGTTGTTTCCTGGTTTAATGAGACGTGATTCTTTCACCTGCAGTATGAGGTGTGTTCCCCTGTGAATGACTCCTTAATGGTGAACAAGGACTTCACTCTGACCAAAAGGGATTTTAGACATGTTCTGGTTTCATCTGAGTCTCTGTTACCTGTTCCTGCCTGCTTCCACTAAAGCTCTCTGCTTGTGCTTGTCTGCTGCTAAAGTCCAAAACACATTGCATCATGTAACACAACATGAAGCTAGTTATGAGTTCCCTTTCATTTAGTTCTTGCTCCTGTAATAAATAAGTGTCCTGTCAGACTCTAACGGCCTCTGTGCTGCTTCCTTTCCCCTACAGAGACCTGGGTTGGAACAAAGGTTTAGTGAACTGAAAGATCAGACGCTGAGTCCAGAAAACATCTTCTGACTTCCACGTTTGACTAATAAAGATTAAAATCTTATAAATCTGAGTCAGAAGTTTTCACACTTTCTTACTCTGACAACAGAAAAAAACTGAATGATGCATTTTGAATGTAAGAGTCATTTAATTTCACATCAAAAATACTAAAATAAAATACAAAATATGAGAATATCAAACACTTCTGATGTGCTGAGTGTTGGCTGAGATTCTTAAAGACCAAAACCACACTTTAAAATAAATATATAATCAGAATATTTACACAACATTTTTCTTGTAATTAAGCTAAATAATCAAGATGTTGATGTCCAGTTGTCAAACACCAGAGAGGACATTTTATTTAGCCCTACTACACTGGGATGGTTCCATAAATGTTACAGTAGTTTATCCATATGACTCAAACCATACGCATATCTAGATAGAGTACAAATAGAGGTATATATTATATAAACTGAATGTTTGAGTATACAAACCTATAATACAGAAAGTATTTTAATCACACACAAACATATCTTTCACCATTAAGATGTTCAATTCCACATAGCGAAAAACTCAACAGCTAGCTGAGGTCAAATATGGCGGTCAAGCATTTATATCCATAATCCCTTTCTTGTTTGCCTCTGCAACTCTCAATAAGTTATTTACACTGCTGAAAACCATAGGCCTAAAATATTAAATGAAGTTAAATGTCCATACAATACAGTAACGCGAGCTAAGTTGCTGTCCCTCTCCACTCTACTCCTGCTACCTGCTAAGCTCCATCTGTTCAGGGTAGCTCAGAAGGGGCCACTCATGCAACTAGACAGGTGCTGTTACACCACACACTATACCCAGGTTAATTTAATGTTACCACGTGCACCTGCAATAAGGTGTTTTAATACACTGATCTGTGGGATGACGTTTGCAGCTAAAATGCATTCAAGCATGTAAATATGCACACACAGTCATACCCTGCATCTTTCTCCCTGCTTATTGTCTACTGCTTCACTTTCTAGCTTTTGTTTTTTTCTAAACACTCGTACACACAGGCGCCTGCCTTTAGCAACTGAACCCAGGTGTGTTCTTTTAGGGAGTTATTATCACGTTTATCCAAGTTCAAGAGTCCATATCCCCAGATGAGATGATTTTTATTTGTTATTTGACAATATAAACATACACTGACCTCCTCGAGCTTTTATTTTGTTACTTCCGGTTACCGGCATTTCATTTGAAAATTAGCTAAATATTTAGTTTCACCCGAAACATTTGGATTTAACATTTAGATTTAGAGTTGACATTTAGATTTAGATTTAACATTTAGACAAAATGTGACAAAATGTTGCTGTTATTTTCAGCGTGAGCCGCTTTACAAACGGCGCCCCATAGTTAGGTGGATCCAAATGCAGGAGATATAGTATATATATATATATATATATATATATATATATATATATATATATATATATAAAAGCCTAGGAACAATGCAGTCAGTACACAATACAATCACCTCCAGTCCTTCTCATATCCATCCATATTCATGAGTTTATCATTTAGATTCTGGATTCAGTTTCTCAGAGAGCTCAACACTGTTGTCAGGAGATGGAGGGCGTATGGCTGAAATATAAAACAAAAGACAAATCATTTTAGTTATCACAATGGTCCCTTCTCCCCCGCTGGATATGATTCCCTCTTCTAGCCACTCATACAGATAAATACATCTCTTCTTTTCTCTTTAATACTATAATCTTGGGTTTTATTAATCCATTTGTTCCTTGTATAGAAATAAACTCGACAGAGATTGTTCCAGTAGAAAAGTAACTAAGTGTTCCTTAAGTGCCATTTAACTGCCGATAAGTCTGCAATGGACATGAGTGTATCTTAGTGCAGTGTGTCCCAACAGGCCCCCCCCCCCAGCCCTGTCAGATGAACTCACGTACCCCTTCATCAATTCCCAATGAATGAATAAAGGAACACTTCATTATATAAAACAAGTTTTCATAAAGTTGAACTGTAAATATTAAGGTTGGTTTTGGTCGGCATTACTACTACTACTACTACTACTACTACTACTACTAGGCCATTAGAGTGAAGCTAAATACTTCACTATACTCAACTATTTATCCACTATCGTTTCTTTTAGCTAACTATTTCTAACATGCATCCAGTACTTTACTTATAACTAATCATTTGAAGTATTTAAATTTTAAAACTGTGCTCGCTTGCTAACTAGTTTTCTCTTACCTAACATGTGGTGTTGTTGACTTAATGCCAATATCTGGATATATTCTTTTTTTAATCAAATCATAATATGTAAATGTTCAGTAGAGCTCTACAATCTTTGCACGTAGCCCCTGGCAACAGCAGAGGTACCCCTGGGGTACACATACCCCTGGTTGGTAATAACTATCTTAGTGTATACCGGGAACACACTGACAAACAAATATACTTATTTTCCAAAGGTTAACCGTCTGAAGCAAGTAAGATGAAATGCCAACACATAAATAATAAACTGTTTAACCAAAATAGGAATTTGTTTCTTCTAGTTATCATATTATAATTACACTGCAGCTCTGAGCTTTCTGCTGAAGTTTGAAGATCTAGACTTTAAAGTCTAGATCAAATGATTAATTTTAAGTCTAAAATCTAGATACTGAGAAAGAAATGAAGCTCTCTCTCTCTGTTTGAGTCTCTCACCTTTCTTCTTTCTGTAAACTAGGACTCCGATCACACTAGCGAGGAGGACGAGAGCGAGAACAACCACTGCAGCGATGACGGGGACGGTCATGTCAGTGGGCTTCTCTGTTGATCAGAAAACAACAAAAAATAGTCCCAACCTGAACAGATGAAGCAGGTTAGAAGAGAAGAACCTCCATTTATCAACCAGACCACAATCCTGTATACAGACATTATATATATATAGTTTGTCCTGCTGTGGTTGTTAAATGTCATTTTTAATACTTAACCTTTAAAAATGGTATATAAAATATTAGATAATTTAAGTGCAGGACTGTTAGAGGAAACTAAATGTGTGTTTCCTTCATCACCTCTGACAGAAGTCTCACCTCTGTTGGTCCTGATCTCTGCTTTGTCCAGTTTGGTGACGATGTCGTCCTCCACACCAGAGAGATGAAACACACAGTCGTACCTCCTCCAGTCTTCAGCTGGGACTGATGAAAGGTCCAGGTCTACACTCATCTGGAAGGATCCATCGTGGTTGGGGAGGATCTCTCCGAGGTCCACGTCCTCATGAAGCTCCTCTCCATCTTTCCTCCAGAACATCATGGCTCTGTCAGGGTAGAAACCTGTAGCGTGGCAGCTGACTGGAGAGGACGGAGACTTCTGGAGGAGAGACACTGAGGGACGCTCTGCAGAGAGAGAGAGAGAGAGAGAGAGAGAGAGAGAGAGAGATCAAACGTGAATGGAAAGAAAACGGAAAAAGAAAAAAAATTCTTCCAAGTAAAATAAATAAGTAAATAAACCTCAAACATCACCACTAAGAGTGTGAAGCCGTGCTAGCAGCTCTGAGGTTGTTCTGAGGTACAGCGACGCTTTGAGCTCATTTTACCAGCATGTTGATGTGTGGCAGGTTATAATCTCAGCTCTGCATGTTAGCTTTCTAATATTTCCTCATTAGCGCTAAACCTAAAGTACAGCTGAGGCTGAGAGAATGTCATTATTTTGCAGGTATTTGGTCATGAATTAAATTACTGGATAACAGAAGGATTTGACCTGATGATGGCGTTAGCTGAAAAGTCAGAGGTTCAAAGTTTTACAATCGATTCTCTGGGGACCATGAATATATGTACAGTATTTTACAGCCATCCAGTGAGTCTGTAACAACTGAAGGACAAACGGACCAACTGACAGACCACCTGTCAATGCAGTTCAACTTACTTACCGTATGCTAACTGTGCACTGGAGATCATTGGCTATTGATAGAAAGTAATGTCAGAGCACTCTAACTTGTGGGTCTCTACTGATTGAGGAGGGCTAGATCAAATCTTACCACCACAGAAAACAGCCAAAAAGAAGGTGATGTCAGACTGATTGGAGTGATAATAAAATGTTGGGTCAGTCTGAGCAGACTGGATGAACATTGTTGTGTTCATGAAACTACATCAGGAAATGGGATTCTACCTTTTCTCAGCAGAGAGCTCTTGCTGTAGTCCACATACACCTTCAGCCATTCTGGATAAATCTCAGTGAGGAAAATCTCAATGCCTTTTATCATAGATTTGTCAGCATCCAATCTTTGTTTGAGGATGACAGCTTCTGGTTTTGCAATGATCCACGTCAACGTCTTCAGGTCGAATGCTAGGAGGTCTTCTCCATCATAACCAAACTGATTAAAACCATTGACCTCTCCAGTCTCATTGTCCCACTCACAGCCAACAATGTTCTGGAGAATATGGACACCTGAGAGACAGAGACTGTCGTTACAATAATGCATACTACTACTACTAATAATAATAATAATACTAATACTAATACTGATGATGATAATAATAATATAACTTTTACTTCTTGGATTACAACAACAGGGTGAAGTGGGTCAGCTGAAGTTTCTAGAGTCAGTTAGTTGCTCTCCACCGACTGCAAAACTCCAGTGCATGATGGGAAACAGCCGGGTTTTGTCTCAGATGTTTGACCACAAACCTTACAGGTTACAAAAATTCTTTCATAATTAATTACTAATAAAGACAAAATATTTACATGACAAAAACTTCAAGCCTAGACAGGCTGGTAAAGTTAATTCCAAATATTCCAGACAGTATCAAATCTTAGTTATTTAATATTTTAACAATTATACAAACAGACAGAGCCCTCAGTCTCGTTATCTGACAGGTCAATGAAGGAAATAAAGGATGTCTTGTATTACTGCTTTTCCTCTTCCAGTGTACGGTATGTGAAGATATTATGTATTGTCATGAATTTCATTATCTCAAAGTGGGGATGAGTTTGGATCGATTAAATCTAAAATGAAGATATAGAACAGTTTAACAGTAAACAGTGAAGTATTACCTCCAGTTTGGTTGAAGCTCTGCTTCAAGATATCCATCGCAGCTTTGAAATGGGCAGGCAGAATCTCAAGACACTGTGCTTTGTGCGTTTCCCTAACCTGAGGATGTTTTTCTAAAAGTGTTTTCACCCAGTCCTGTTTGGGTTCCAGTATCTTTTTGTTGGTGTCGCAGTAAGTCACCAGAAGATCATCCACCACTGCAGTAGACGCATACTCTGGGAGGTTTGGGACTCCAGAAGATGCAGTGGTGAAAATCTTAAATGAGTGTTTCACTGCAGGACAAACAACGTTTATAGAGTCAGTATAAATACACATTTTATCATAAATACGATGGCACTATTATGACTCCGTTAATCTAAGACACGATGGTCTCAAAGTGAAAGTGAAACTTAACTCCAGCTGAGTTCCAGAGCTACACAGGAACAAAACGCAGAGCTGAGAGGAAAGCAGAGCTGCCAACTTTTCCCCAAACCTTGGAGTGAGATTTGGGGGGGCAACCCATATTTTGCAGCGTACAAAGCAATTTCTTTGGCTCTTTCAGCATCATTATACTTCAGGGTTTAAATTGGGATTTGTTATATGTGGGGAGATGGGGCTCTCCCTAGGGGGGTCTGGGGGTATGCCCCCCCAGGAAAAAAATTTGAAAAATAAACCATTAAATGGCACTTTCTGGAGAGTTTTGTGCAAAAGAAATTGAGAAATCAAGTCTTGCATGATATGTGCAAAACTGTAGGGTTAGAAGCCTTTGCATTGTTGTAGTATCAACAGGTTTTAGGGCATTTAGCATTTACATTATATACATTATTAAATTCTTATGATATAAGAACTGACCCAGACAATGTGCCAAACATAATGAGCCACATGAAGAGACAGTAGCATATGTCAGCAACAGCTGAGAAGATTTGGGTCTGTGGGGGAACAGGTCCAGGGGTCCCTGGTGTAGGGACCAGGGACCCAAAGTTAAATTAATGTTGAGGGATCAACTAAGACCACTGAAATTCTAAAGATTGAGAACCACTGTTTTGCATAAATTCTAATCCTTTAACCTTTGTGCCAAGGCTCAGTAATGTTTGGCCCTCATCCTCTGGGCCCCACTTACTGGATTTACTTTTTCGGGAAAATAAAGACTATTTGTTCATTTTATAAAACATTGAATGAATTATTTACAGTTACATTTAGAGATGCACAGAGAGAAGCACCATAGTGGCCCAAAGTTGCAGTAGCCTATCGTATATATAGTATAGTATATGTAGTAGGCTATAGTATATATAGTATAGTATAACTCTGATGTGTTTCATCAGATTTCTGCTCTTGTTTACAACTTTATGCACATTCAAAATATAACTCCTCCCATCAGTGTCCGAGATTAGGAGAGTTGTAAAATAGTCTGCTGCGCATGTCATTGCTCCGCTGATATGGTGGATCTCACTCAGACCGTCGCACAGACAGAGGCCCATTTGGGTCTCTGGTGGTGACAGAGTTTAGAGGAGGCTGTACGCTGCGCATTATCGGAGGACTAGACTGATGCAACTTGTCACTGCCCCCCCCCCCCCCCAGAGCGAGTCCACTAACATGAACTGAAGTTGCTACGCTACCAGCCGCGCTGCTCACCTCTATTGTTACAGAGAGTGGACACGAAGCGACGGACGGGTCTGTGATACTCAGAGCTCATACCTGAAGCCGCGGAAATGCACCTGGGATGGCTTGTGCAAAATGTTCTCAGTTTGCGACAATTCGAAACTACAGACAGGGAGCGCTCTTGAACCCCCTCACAGTCTCTGAAAGCACAACTAGTCGATCACGAGCGGCTCAACAGCTAGATCTATAGATAAACTCATCTTTCAGAAATTTGACCGACGGGTTGACACTTCAGCGTGAGAAATCGGGAGTGTGGCGTGTGAGCGTGTGAAACCAGTCAATGCGTGTGTCTCACGGCCAATGCGTGAGAGTTGGCAGCCCTGGGAAAGTAAAGAAAATAATTAAAATGTGATCTTACCTGGAGATGAGACGTGACAGAAGAGAAGCAACAACAGAAACTTCTTCATCTTGTTCTGATAAAGACGGGTCCGAGGACCGAGACGGTTCAGGTGTTTTGTCTTCTGGGATGTTTCTCCGCGGAGGGACAGGCCCGGTCCAGAGCAAGGCGACCGCAGTTACCTTTCACCACCTGTAAGACCCAGAGCATGCTGGGCAACACCCGCCTCTCAGCTGATTGGTTCACAATCGACTCAAAATTATGACGTTTTATATACACTTTGTTTTTGAATCGGGATTTAAATTGTTATTTGTCCGTTTAAAGTCATGTTGTGTACAGAACACACGTTGTGTGGCTGATAGTGATGTGTAGAAGCCAGAGAGACTAAACTTCTGAAAGTTTAGCAGTTAAACTTTGTGATCAGTAGCCTACGTCACTGGGATAAGAAGAGAGGAGAAGAAGTGGCGTTGTACACTTGAAAGACATAATGTAATGTAGGCTATTGTATCACAACAGACACACAATTTACTACTTTATTGAGAAGATAAAAATAGTCTTTACGATCCATTCTCTTCGTGAACAATGAACATTCAATTTAAAAGTTACTGCAACTATAGTCAAAGATGACTCAGTAAAAATCTAAATTAGGGACTTTATTGAAAAGCAAAACATCAGCACCAAAATAAAGCATTACATTAGATCTTGATCAGGGTCCGTGGTAAACCGGCCCACCAGGCGCTCGCTGACAAGCCCTCCATCTGGGCCTGGCTCCAGACGGGGGCCTCGGGCTTCCTCCGGGCAGGGTAACACCCTCTTCCTCGTTGAACCAGTCTTTATCTGGACCCTCACCCGAGACCACTTTGCCATGGGAGACCATACCGGGACCACCAAGCTGCAGACAACACAAACCTCTCCCCCATGATAAGGTGATGGTTCCTGAGATCTGGACATTACTTCATGCCTATTGATACACATTAAAATGTGCTAAAAGTTAGAGAATATCTACGAGGCCTTCATTAGGTCCTGCAGTGACGCTGGTAGTGAGCTCTGACAGGCAACATTCTCTAACCCTGTCTGAAGGAATCTTTAAGCTTCCTTTAAATCCATCACACACAAGCAAAGAGCCATTCTCTGCTGCTGATCTAACTTGTATCCACTCAGACTAAACTACAGAGGCTGGAACCAGACTGGTCTGATGGGCACCTTCATGAAGGATTAAATCAAATACTGAATTTTATGTGAATGCCATGAATCACTGAGAAGTGCAACAACCATCACTGTGTCTGGTTCCTCTAGTCTTACCCATAACCAATAGTTAGCAATTAGGAAAAACATGGGTTTTAATTAATGGGTTTCATCCATTGATGTGTTCCACCAGATCATATATGCATCCAAAACAATTCAGGTGATTTTAAGCATCATATTATAGACAAATATAAATTCTACATTTGCATGTAAATATCAAACCATTACCTAATCTCAAATACATATTGTAACAATAACTTCCCTTTTCTTGCAGGGATTATTTTAGTTTAAGTTCTGTAAAGCTATTTAAAGATGACACATACTGTATCAAAGTCGACCATTTTGAGGGTCAGGTCTTTGGATTCAGTTTCTCAGAGCTGCTGTCAGGACCTGGAAGGTCAGAGACCCTGTTAGTGTGAAACTGGAAAGCATTCATCCTCTTCTGAGCTTTTATTAGTAAATACAGAAAACTGTTTTATAGTTATATAGATAAATCAGCACAATAATGTGAAAACCTTTTAATCAAAGTGTGTCAGATTGTTAAATAATAAAAGTTGATTTTACTTACAAGTCCGAGGCATTTGGCTGAAATCAAAATTAGATCATTTTACAGCTGGAATGCCAGAATATCAATAAAGATTCTTCTACTCTGAAATGAATCCCTCCCTGCTTTCAGTTGTTGGATTTAGGAAACTGATGTGTGTTTGAATTTAATTCAAACACAACCTGTATTAAAGCATCAACTCAAACATTTCAATTAAACTACTGAAAAAATTTTTTATTAAGCAGATGATTTTTTTTATTTGTCTCTCACCTTTCTTCCTATTGTAAACAATGAATCCTGTAGATAGGAATGAGATGGAGAACAACCACAGCAGTGATGGACGATCATGTGACTGGACTTCTGTTGTAAAACAATAAAAACTAAAGTCCTGCACAGATACATCAGGTTAGAACAGAAGTACATCCATCTGTTGAATATACATGTTTGTCGCTATTAACTATAAGGCTAATCAGCTATTATCTTAAAGTGTCTTTAAAATTATGTGTTGTATTTGAAAGATTGACTCTGCATATGGCAGACAGCAATGCACAAAATGTAATAACATAAGTAATTTTAAATCCTGATGTGTGTGGTAAAAACTATGTTTCTATGACTCTAAAATCCATTAATCTTGTTAGGCTCTCAAAATGTTAATGAAGATGATGTGTTTCGTGCATTAGTTCAATACATTTAATTGGTTTATGATTTTTGGTTTATGGTATGGTTTATGAAAAAGCAGTCCCTCTAACCACAGTCTAATCTCACTCTCACCTCTGCTGGTCCTGAGCTCTGCTTGGTCCAGTTTGGTGAAGATGTCCGGAGGGGGGCCGAGAGGGATCAACAAAAACCTAAACGCTACAACACAAATACTAAAGCTACAAACCGAATGAAAACCACCAACCTACACCGACAGGAAGTAGTCCTACCCACAATGAAGAAACCACATCCGGGGTCCCAGTGAGCTGGCCTCAGGTAACTCCAACCAGGCGCTGAGCCAACAGGTGCCGCGTGTTTCCCAATTAACCCCCCCACACTCATTATCATCATCAGCTTCACCTGGCTTCTATTAGTAGACGCTTTCACACGCACACACGCACACACACACACACACACACACACACACACACGCACGCACACACGGACGCGCGCGCACACACACGCACACGCCTTGCTTCTCCACAGCTAATTCGGGTTCAGTTTTTAGGGTTCTGCTGCCCTCTGGGGGAAGTTATTGAGACACGTGGCTGTGTATAATGGTATATTTATGTTGTGTTCTTACAAAATGTAATAGACATTAAACATTGCTTAAATATACATATGCTAATCTTTGACAAGGACAATAACCCAAGTGGACTATTTAAAAGACCTTGTTCAATATCAACAATGTGGGAAAAGGAACACAAATAAATATTTAAAGTAAATAAAAGAGAAACACAAAAAAATATGTAATACATTAAATTATGCTAATATACTAATAAACTTTTACTTTTTCCATTGTAATCCATGCTATAGCAGTTAGTAAACCTTTTTAATTGGCCCCTAAAAGGGTCATCCACCCAATCAGTGGCCTGCAGTGAGAAGATCCACTCAAACAAGAACAAATGGCTGATTTTAACTCAGGATCTGGGTTTATTAAGCAGAATAAAAACTATGTTTACAATATTACAAAAGTTTTACATTTATGTCGCTCAAAAGAAAGCTAAACATATTACTGTAAATATATATAAATAAAGTATTCTACATATTTTGGTGGGGTTTCTTACATAAAAATAAATGATTGCATATCAACATCTTCCCTATCGAGCATGTCGTGTCATGTTTCTTGTGGGTTCACATTTCAGTCTGAGATCTGACTCTGGCAAACAGTATTTATCCCGTGCTGCACTACAGTACAAACTACTGAAATACTGATACAATATGCTGAATCACAAATATCTAACGCGTTGGCACATGGCAGAGACAAGGATGTGAAGGGTGGTGTTAATCAGAGAAATGTAATCATTGTTCTGAGGAGGACAGGAGGAAAAGACAAAGACAGGCAACGTGTTTCAGTCCCTCAGAATGTTTCAAGCAAGAAAATACTAAAATATACAAAGTTGGGGTTTAATTCAGTCACTAACTTCAGTTGTTACCTTGTCCTTTGGACTGGTTTTTCAGGAGTCACTTCTGTGTCTTTAACATATTGAGGTGTGGCACTAAATACACCGATGTTTCATTAAGTTCTTTCTTAGTTTATGGTCTGTCCATCAAATTTCACAGAAAACTGCTACGCTATTTATGAAAAGGTCTGCTAGGTAAACAAACAAAAACACTGAATATTCAAGCAAGAAAACAAACAAAAAAACAAATCCTCAAACATATTTTTTATAAATTATTGTAAATGATTCAAATAAGGACTTCCACATTCAAAAAGGAGGAGGAAGTTT
The DNA here is from genome assembly GCF_008692095.1 of Etheostoma spectabile. Lineage (NCBI taxonomy): Eukaryota > Metazoa > Chordata > Actinopteri > Perciformes > Percidae > Etheostoma > Etheostoma spectabile. Next base: position 49,436 of record NW_022603418.1, read on the forward strand.
AAAATACTTGTCTGGTCCTACCCCCTTTTTCTACTTAGTCCATTAGTTATATGCAAACATCTTAATTATTCACTTATTTATATATGTATACAAACACATACATGCATATCTACATACTTACATAAACACATTAAACACTTATTTTCATTTTCCAGCTATCACCGGTGTCCAGGTTTCATCAGTCAGTTAAATCAAACTGAATAATAACCCATCCAAACTAGACATTCATTCATTCATTCATTCATTCATATAAATATGACTAGGAACAATGCAGTCAGTACACAATACAATCACCTCCAGTCCTTCTCATATCCATCCATATTCATGAGTTTATCATTTAGATTCTGGATTCTGTTTCTCAGAGGACTCAACGCTGTTTTCAGGAGCTGGAGGGAGTATGGCTGAAATATAAAACAAAAGACAAATCATTTTAGTTCTCACAGTAGTCCCTTCTCCCCCGCTGGATATGATTCCCTCTTCGAGTCACTCATACAGATAAATTCTTTTCTCATTAATACAATTATCATGGTATTTATTAAACCATTTGTTCCTTATATTGAAATAAGCTCAGAGATTGTTCCAATACAAAAGTAACTAAGTGTTCCTTAAGTGACATTTAACTGCAGATAAGTCTGCAAGGGACATGACCCAACAGGTTATTCAAATCATAAACTGTAGCTCTGAGCCTCACACCGCTTACTGCTGAAGTTTGAAGATCCAGACTTTAAAGTCTAGATCAAATGATTCATTGTAAGTCTAAAATCTAGATACTGAGAAAGAAATGAGGCAATCTCTCTGTTTGAGTGTCTCACCTTTCTTCTTTCTGTAAACTAGGACTCCGATCACACTAGCGAGGAGGACGAGAGCGAGAACAACCACTGCAGCGATGACGGGGACGGTCATGTCAGTGGGCTTCTCTGTTGATCAGAAAACAACAAAAAATAGTCCCAACCTGAACAGATGAAGCAGGTTAGAAGAGAAGAACCTCCATTTATCAACCAGACCACAATCCTGTATACAGACATTATCTGTTTGTCCTGCTGTTGTTGTTAAATGTCATTTTTAATACTTAACATTTAAAAATGGTATATAAAATATTAGATAATTCAACTTCAGGACTGTTAGAGGAAACTAAATGTGTGTTTCCTTCATCACCTCTGACAGAAGTCTCACCTCTGTTGGTCCTGATCTCTGCTTTGTCCAGTTTGGTGACGATGTCGTCCTCCACACCAGAGAGATGAAACACACAGTCGTACCTCCTCCAGTCTTCAGCTGGGACTGATGAAAGGTCCAGGTCTACACTCATCTGGAAGGATCCATCGTGGTTGGGGAGGATCTCTCCGAGGTCCACGTCCTCATGAAGCTCCTCTCCATCTTTCCTCCAGAACATCATGGCTCTGTCAGGGTAGAAACCTGTAGCGTGGCAGCTGACTGGAGAGGACGGAGACTTCTGGAGGAGAGACACTGAGGGAACCTCTGCAGAGAGAGAGAGAGAGAGAGAGAGAGAGAGAGAGAAAAGAGAGAGAGAGAGAGAGAGAGTGCAAACGTGAATGGAAAGAAAACGGAAAAAGAAAATAATTCTTCCAAGTAAAATAAATAAGTAAATAAACCTCAAACAACAACACTAGGAGTGTGAAGCCGTGCTAGCAGCTCTGAGGTTGTTCTGAGGTACAGCGACGCTTTGAGCTCATTTTACCAGCATGTTGATGTGTGGCAGGTTATAATCTCAGCTCTGCATGTTAGCTTTCTAATATTTCCTCATTAGCGCTAAACCTAAAGTACAGCTGAGGCTGAGAGAATGTCATTAGTTTTGCAGGTATTTGGTCATAAATTAAATTACTGGATAAACAGAAGGATTTGACCTGATGATGGCGTTAGCTGAAAAGTCAGAGGTTCAAAGTTTTTACAATTGATTCTCTGGGGACCGTGAATATATGTACAGTATTTTACAGCCATCCAGTGAGTCTGTAACAAGCTGAAGGACAAACGGACCAACTGACAGACCACCTGTCAATGCAGTTGAACTTACTCACCGTATGCTAACTGAGCACTGGAGATCATTGGCTATTGATAGAAAGTAATGTCAGAGCACTCTAACTTGTGGGTCTCTAGTGATTGAGGAGGGCTAGATCAAATCTTACCACCACAAAAAACAGCCAAAAAGAAGGTGATATCTGACTGATTGGAGTGATAATAAAATGGCAGGTCAGTCTGAGCAGACTGGAGGAACATTGTTGTGTTCATGAAACTACATCAGGAAATGGGATTCTACCTTTTCTCAGCAGAGAGCTCTTGCCGTAGTCAACAAACACCTTCAGCCATCCAGGGTAAATCTCAGTGAGGAAAGTCTCAATGCGTCTTAGTCTAGATGTGTCAGCATCCCATCTTTGTTTGATGATGACAGCCTGTGGTTTCGGAGCGATCCATGTCGATGTCTTCAGGTCAAATGCTAGGAAGTCTTCTCCATTATAACCATACTGATTAAAACCATTGACCTCTCCAGTCTCATCGTCCCACTCACAGCCAGCCATGCTCTGGAAAATATGGACACCTGAGAGACAGAGACTGTCATTACAATAATGATGGATACTACTACTACTACTACTACTACTACTACTACTACTACTAATAATAATAATAATAGAGAGTGTCACTGCCTCATCATTATTGCACAACGTTTACTTCTTGGATTACAATAACAGGGCAAAGTGGGTCAGCTGCAGTTTTTAGAGTTGGTTAGTTGGGCGGCTGTGGCTCAGTGGTAGAGCGGTTGCCTGCCAATCGGAAGGTTGGTGGTTCCCCGCCCCTGCAGTCATTGTCGAAGTGTCCTTGGGCAAGACACTGAACCCCGAGTTGCCCCCGATGCTGTGCATCGGAGTGTGAATGTGTGTGAATGTTTATCTGATGAGCAGGTGGCACCTTGTACGGCAGCCACGGCCACAGTGTGTCGATGGTGAATGTTTCCTGTAGATGTAAAAGCGCTTTGAGCAGTTGTTAAGACTGGAAAAGCGCTATATAAATACAGCACATTTACATTTAGTTGCTCTCCAGCAACTGCAAAACTCCAGTGCATGATGGGAAACATCCGGGTTTCCCCTGGTCTACAAGCTCATGGTCTCAGATGTTCGACCACCGCCATTGCTTGTTGTAAAAATTCTTATTCCATGATTTATTAATAAAGACTGAATTTATTAGTCTGATTTTGTGCGATTAAAGTTTTCTTTGTTAACAGAATATTTAATATTTACATGACAAAAACTTTAAATTTATGTTTTGAATTTCATTATCTCAAAGTGGGGATGAGTTTGGGTCACTTTAATATAAAATGAAGATGTAGAACAGTTTAGCAGTAAACAGTGAAGTATTACCTCCAGTTTGGTTGAAGCTCTGCTTCATGCGATTGATCCAGACTTTGAAAAAGTTAGGCTGATGCTCAAAACACTGTGCTGTGTACAATTCCCAAAGCTGAGGATTGTTTTCTAAAAATGTTTTCATCCAGTCCTGTTTGGGTTCTGCTATCTTTTTGTTGGTGTCGCAGTAACCCACCAGAAGATCATCCACCACTGCAGTAACCATAAACTCTGGGAGGTTTGGGACTCCAGAAGATCCAGTGAAGAAAAACTTCAGTGAGTGTTTCACTGCAGGACAAACAAGGTTTATAGAGTCAGTATGAATAGAGATATCATTATTTATCAAAAACATGATGTAGACCTAATTAACATGATTTACTTAACCTAAAACATGATAGTCTTGAGTTAGAGTAAAGTGAAACTTAACCAAGCTACGTTAAAGAGACTAAAGCTAAATTTCATCCACGTCGAATAAGTTCAGTAAAAAAAAAAAAACTCATGCGAATAAAGCTGGTGAAAGTGTGTTTCCAACGGCTTTTAAGCAAATAAAAACATGTGACGTCACATGCTGTTTTGCGAACAAATTGGTATATTGAATGGATTTTTGGCATTTTATGATGTCACCATTCATTTTCACGATGAATCTCACGACATTCAAAGATTTGTGAACAAAGCTTTTTTAGACCAAATGGATCGCGCCATCTACCAACACATGATCAGGTGTAATTGTGCCAGCTGATAGTGACATATCAAGCTATAATAAGAAAACAACGACACTATCAACTTGCTATGATGATGCAGATGCCACTTGGCTTTTATTTTTTCCTCCTCTGGCACCGCTGTGTGAGCGCCTAACTCCGGAGGACGTCCCACTGCTTGTCTTAACCGTTGTCGGCCATTTCCTTCACGAGTTCCTGATAAATTAAATTCAGAAAGTCTCTCGTCTCCTCGTTCGTCCTCTGACGTCTGTCTTTGTTGACACCCCACACCTGGGCGGAAATTAACTAAAACATCTTCTTTGTTTTGTGGCGGGTTGCAACCATAAAACGACCTAAAACCTAATCGCAAATCATTATTTATTCGACAAATAACGTTTCCATCAGCGTTTATCGCATAAACCGGATATCTATCAAAATAAATTCTGATAAGACCGAACGGATTTCCTTTGAGTTGATATTCATCAAATTCCATCGAGTTTTACCGTTTCCATAAGGCATTTTTCATTAGAATGCAATTCATTCGGATAAAAAACGTGTCTCAACAACTTGAGAGAGCTGCCGAGCTGAGTTCAAAGTAAAGAAAATAATTAAAATGTGATCTTACCTGGAGATGAGACGTGACAGAAGAGAAGCAACAACAGAAACTTTTCCATCCTGTTCTGATAAAGACATGTCCGAGGACCGAGACGGTTCAGCGGTGTCTTCTGCGTTGGTTCTCCTCCCAGGAAGGAGTGTCTCTGTTCTGGTGAGTCCCGATGAGTGTAGCCTGTTAATCAGCAGACCTCTGAACCTTGAACCCAGTACTTGTTTGAAGGCTTGTCATTTAGCAACAGAAGACACACACATAGGACCAGCTGTTATAGAAAGCTGTCGTTAGAGACCGCTGATCGCTGTCCGGTTCTCAGATATGAACGCCTGCATCATGGTAAATGGGCTTTGAATGCGCCCAGCTAAGCCCATATAGAAAGCCTAGTGTTCTTTCTACAGCATAGTCGACTGTAATATATTAATAACATTGTTAAAATGAAGAAATGAATACCATGATAACATTTAAATAAATGTAACGTTATAGCTTTAAAAAATATCAATAAACAACAAAGCAATAAGAACAAAATAATAACATTAGGCCTACATAGAATGATAAGAGCTTGTTAACAAATGTTGATTAAAACAGCAGTTGTAGGGCTAAAAATAGCAACTTACAGGAAGAATAGAGCTGTGATCACAAAAGATGCTTCCCGTTGAAATAAAACAACGTGCTGACCATCACGAAAAAAAGACATTAACGTGTCCGTTGTAGGGGAATCCTGTCCAAATGAGATCAAATCTGACTCCAATTTATTTATTCCCGTGCCTTCTTTAATCTGATTTAAGTTTACCAGAACAAAAGGATCAATCTGAGACTAAGAGCTCAGTTAAGCAAAGTTTACTGAGTCCAGCATAAAAGTTCAGAAACAGCATCTAAGTTTCCCTGGCAACAGACACTTTAAGTCAGAGGTGGTCCACCAAGGTCGCATCTGAAAATGAATCTGAATCCTGATCTGAGTTTTCTCTGTGTCTTCTCACAGGAGGGGGGGGGTGTCCTAGTTTCTAGACAGAAACTGTTATCTTTCACAAACACACACATTTTATTGTTTTTGCCATGTTCGGTTTCAGGAGGGTTTTTCCCGGCTATTTATTATGCTTTTATCTTTGTTATCTATTTGTACAGCACTTTGGAGCAGACTGTTTGCAAATGTGCTATATAGCCTACATAAACTTTGACACACACACACACACACACACACACACACACACACACACACACACACACACACACACACACACACACACACACACACACACACACACACACGCAGACACACACACACACACACACACACACCCCAAGGTCAGCGGTGCAACTTCCTCTTCCGTTCTCACAACCTTCAAACGATTCAACTCTAACTTTGTTTAGGACTTAAGCTTAACTTTTCTGTGTACTTTTAACCACTTCCTTAATGACTACCAAAGCTCTTTTGCAACGAGCACATAGGCCTACACACATTTAAAATATGTCTGTACAGTACACAAATCAATAAAATTAGGTGTCCATTTCACAAACTGAATAATCTCTGCCGGGTCACATTTGACCCGTAACACTACATAGGCCTAGATTACTCTTTTTTTAGAGACATTTACAATTTACCAAAATTCTCACAACTGTTGTTTAAAAATAGCAATGTCTGATGAAATCATGAAGCCTTGTTCCAATAAAAACATCATACAACATACACATCTGAACTTTAAAACAGGTCGAATTTGACCCTAACACAATATAAGTAAGGTTAAGGTATTAATACGTCACAGCCTTCACTGTTGTGTTGTCCCACAAAACGTTACAGTGTGCAGGGTTGTGTGTTAGCCAATCATGTTTCTGGATTCAGTTTCTCCTAGAGCTCAACGCTATTGACAGGAGCTGTAAGGTCAGAAACACCCTTAGTTGGTGTAACTTCTTATCCTGCACTGACCTTAGCTTTCTAAAAACTTTAATTACACAACTATCATTAAAACACCTTTTTAATCTAGAGCAAGGTTCAGAACAGATACAATAAAAACAAGTTCTACTTACGAGGTGGACATTGCGAGGTGGTGACATTTTTTCTCATCCTCCGTTTAACATTTATGCACACTGCTGAATATCTGCTATGAACAATTGTACCAAGAGCCCAATAACAACAAAGACCTGTCTAAAATAAATGTTGCTTCAGTTTTACAGTCTGGACAAGAGCATCAGCTCCTTTGAGTCTCTCACCTTTCTTCTTTTTGTAAACAGCAAACCCAATAGCAGCAATGAAAACGGCAGCAACCTCAACAACAACCAGTGCAGAAGTAATGGGGATAGTCATGTTACTGGGCTCTTCTGCTTGGCAAAAAATGTAAAAAAGAATATTATCAAAACATGTCAAACAGGTTAGAACAGAAGTACATCCATCCATTCAATACACATACAGGTGTTGAATACAGTAGACTCTATACAGTAGCCATTAGAGCATTTGCAAAATGTGCTGTATTCAAATGGTACCACATGGGTTAGGTGATATAGGGTTAGGGTTGTATTTACTATATACACACACACACACACACACTGAGGGAGTATTTGATCCCCTGCTGATTTTTTACATTTGCCCACTGACAAAGAAATAATCAGTCTATAATTTGAATGGTAGATTTTAACAGTGAGAGACAGAACACTTTAAAAATTGATTTGCATTTTAATGAGGGAAATATGTATTTGACCACTCTGCAAAACATGACTTGGTACTTGGTGGCAAAACCCTTGTTGGCAATCAGAGGTCAGACCTTTCTTGTAGTTGGCCACCAGGTTTGCACACATCTCAGGAAGGATTTTGTCCCTCTCCTCTTTGCAGATCTTCTCCAAGTCATGAAGGTTTTGAGGCTGACATTTGGCAACTCGAACTTTCAGCTCCCTCCACAGATTCTGGCTAGCCCAGCCTGGATTCCAATAAGAAAATTAAAGAAATCTGATGATGTAGGCTAAAATGTTTGAAATCAAACCAATTAGATGTTCCATGGCCAAATGTCTTGGAAACATTTCCTCCAAACAGCTGTTGAAGAGCACATTTTTTACATCAAAGTAGACCAGATCAACGGAAGTACATTTCCAGGATAAAGCCTGACAGCTGGCTTTGTAACTCACCTTCTGCTCTTTATGTGTTGCTGTGCTCAAACTGTTTGCTACAGAAAACGATTGAGCTACCAAGCTACACGCTGAACTTGGCAAGTTTTAGATTGTAACAAAGGTTTAACCATGTATCCAGCTAATTTAAAGAGCTCAACTTACTGTGTCAGTTAACTTCATTTAATAAGGTATGCAGCGTTCTCTTTTGTGGGGTGTAAGTGGTCCACCAAAAAGCAAGTAACTTGCGAACCAGCTTCAATGCGTTCAGAACTTGGAGCCGTCCAAGATGATTGGGATTGGTTAAAAGAAATGCAAACAACCCAGAGCAATTTTTTCTAACCACAAATGTGGTGTAGCCAGCCTGTTACAGCGCTGTAGATAGGTCTGTCAACATCAGACTAAAGTCAAAGCTCTTTCAACACAATATACTCAGTGACTATGGGCCCATTAACACAAGGGTAGACAGTGATATCTGGTGGCTTCATTCAGGCATAGCAGCTGAGAGCCAAATACTCACTCAAATTACCTACAAATGTCTTTTGACACCCTATAACGGTTAACAATAGCGTAACTCAAACTATAATGCACTGTGCCAAGTTAAATCACACACATGAACGAAGTCAAGGTGGATTTAAGTAGTAATATAGCACAACAGTTAACTTAAACATAGTTCTCTGGTCTCCTCAGGAGGTTTGAACAGAAATGACTGATTCATCTGCATAGAAGCCAAAGAAGAACAAACTTTAAGGATGTCAAACTCACAACACACTTGGTTTGCACTTGCATCTCAACTGCTGAGCCTCAGATTTGTTTCTCCTTTAGTAGCATCATAGCAATACAAAAATATATGGCATTACAGGGCAAAACAAACAGTTCCTCCTGAAGCCATGTTTCTTTTTTGTTTGAAGTTTAGAAGGCATCTTTTACAGAGCTTTTCGTCAGCAGTTTATCCCATTTCCAGTGTTCATGCTAAGCTAACCTTGTCTGGGAGCTGCTTAGAATTGACACCGATCTTGATCTTCTCATCCAACTCCTGTGAGAATACCGAACATTCAATTTAAAAGTTACTGCAACTATAGTCAAAGATGACTCACGGTAAAACTAAATCAGTGACTTTATTGAAAAGCAAAACATCAGCACCAAAATAAAGCATTACATTAGATCTTGATCAGGGTCCGTGGTAAACCGGGCCACCAGGCGCTCGCTGACAAGCCCTCCATCTGGGCCTGGTTCCAGACGGGGGCCTCGGGCTTCCTCCGGGCAGGGTAACCACCTCTTCCTCGTTGAACCAGTCTTTATCTGGACCCTCACCCGAGACCACTTTGCCATGGGAGACCATACCAGGACCACCAAGCTGCAGACAACACAAACCTCTCTGCTAATATACTAATAAGTTAACAACTTTTCCTTTTTCCATTGTAATCCATGCTATAGCAGTTAGTAAACCTTTTTAATTGGCCCCTAAAAGGGTCATCCACCCAATCAGTGGCCTGCAGTGAGAAGATCCACTCAAACAAGAACAAATGGCTGATTATAACTCAGGATCTGGGTTTATTAAGCAGAATAAAAAACTGAATGATGCATGTTTAATGTAAGAGTTACTTCACATCAATGATACTAAAAGAAGATACAAAATATAAGAATATCAAACACATCTGACGTGCCGAGTGTTGGCTGAGATTCTTAAAGACCAAAACTTTTCTTAAAAAAAAAAATAATAAATAAAATTCAGAATATTTACACTTTTCTTTAAATAAAGCTAAATAATCAGGATGTTGTTGTCAAGTTGTCAAACACCAGAGAGGACATTTTATTTACCCCTACTGCATTGGGATGTTTAAGCAGAATAAAAACAATATTTACAATTTCAAAAGTCTTACTTTCTTGTCGCTCAAAAGAAAGCTAAAAATATCACTGTAAATATAAATAAAAAATATATATATAAAGTATTCTACATATTTTGGTGGGGTTTCCTACATAAAAATAAAGTGTTGCATGTCAACATCTTCCCTATGGAGTATGTCGTGTCATGTTTCTTGTGGGTTTACATTTCAGTCTGAGATCTGACTCTGGCAAACAGTATTTATCCCGTGCTGTACTACAGTCCAAACTACTGAAATACTGATACAATATGCTGTATCACAAATATCTAACGCGTTGACACATGGCAGAGACAAGGATGTGAAGGGTGGTGTTAATCAGAGAAATGTAATCATTGTTCTGAGGAGGACAGGAGGAAAAGACAAAGACAGGCAACGTGTTTCAGTCCCTCAGAATGTTTCAAGCAAGAAAATACTAAAATATACAAAGTTGGGGTTTAATTCAGTCACTAACTTCAGTTGTTACCTTGTCCTTTGGACTGGTTTTTCAGGAGTCACTTCTGTGTCTTTAACATGTTGAGGTGTGGCACTAGATACACCTATTTTTCATTACGTTCTTTCTTAGTTTATAATATTAATAATAATATATACTTTATTAGTCCCACAAGGGGAAATTACAATTTACACTGTTATTACACACACTACACACAGGCCTGAATTGCACACACATGCTCAGTACATGCACGAATGGAGAGATGTCAGAGTGGGGGGGCTACCCATGGAACGGCACCCCAAGCAGTTGGGAGTTCAGTGCTTTGCTCAGGAGCACCTTGGCAGTGCCCAGAAGGTGAACTGGCAACTCTCCAGCTACCAGTCCACCACTATACTTTTTTAGTCCGTACAGGCCTTGAACCAGCGACCCTCCGGTTCCCAACCCAACTCCCAAAGGACTGAGCTACAGCTATGGTCTGGCCATCAAAATTCATAAAAAAACTGCTACACTATTTATGACAATGTCTTCTAGGTAAACAAAGCTTTCAAGGTCCGGACCTTGGTGACCTCAGTGGGGTGGGGGGGGTAAATGTCCACGCTGTCTCAGAGACAGCGATTTGTTTAGTCTTTTTCTCACCTCTGTTGGTCCTGATCTCTGCTTTGTCCAGTTTGGTGACGATGTCGTCCTCCACACCAGAGAGCTGAAACACACAGTCGTACCTCCTCCAGTCTTCAGCTGGGACTGATGAAAGGTCCAGGTCTACACTCATCTGGAAGGATCCATCGTGGTTGGGGAGGATCTCTCCGAGGTCCACGTCCTCATGAAGCTCCTCTCCATCTTTCCTCCAGAACATCATGGCTCTGTCAGGGTAGAAACCTGTAGCGTGGCAGCTGACTGGAGAGGACGGAGACTTCTGGAGGAGAGACACTGAGGGATGCTCTGCACAGTGGAGATAGTGGAGATATATTTACTGTATATTAATAGTATAATTCCTGTTCACAGAAGGTTTCACAGAGTTTAAGGCAGCTTTGTTTACTACTACTAATACTAGTCCTGCATGAAGCAGCTCACTTATTTTGAACATGTTAAAAGATAAATAAGAGCATGTGTAATTCAGTACAAGCAAGAAAATAAATCCTCAACAATAATATTTTTTCTAAATCATTGTAAATGATTTAAATAAGGATTCCCACATTCAAAAAGGAGGAGGAAGAAGTTTAAAATAATTGTCTGGTCCTACCCCCTTTTTTCTACTTTGTCCTTTAGTTATATACAAACAACTTAATTATTCACTTATTTATATATGTATACATACACATATATGCATATCTACATACTTACATTCATTAATACACATGCATAAACACATACACATATATTTTCCTTTTCCAGCTATCACCTACCAGGGTCCAGGTTTCATCAGTCAGTTAAATCAATGTGAATAATAACCCATCCAAACACACACACACACACACACACACTACATACATATGTATGTATGTATGTATGTATGTATGTATGTATGTATGTATGTATGTATGTATGTATGTATGTATGTATGTATGTATGTATGTATGTATGTATGTATGTATGTATGTATGTATGTATATATATATATATATATATGTATATATACACACATATATATGTATATATACACATACACACATATACATACACACACATATCTATACACACACCACACATCTATACACACATATACACACATCTATAACACATATACACACATCTATACACACACACACACACACACACACACATATCTATACACACACACACACACACACACACACACATATCTATACAGACACACACATACACACATACATATACACACACATACATATATACACACACATACATATATACATATATACACACATACATATATATATATATACACGAACATATATATATACACGAACATATATATGTATATATAAAAATAAAAGCCTAGGAACAATGCAGTCAGTACAATACAATCACCTCCAGTCCTTCTCATATCCATCCATATTCATGAGTTTATCATTTAGATTCTGGATTCAGTTTCTCAGAGAGCTCAACACTGTTGTCAGGAGCTGGAGGGCGTTTGGCTGAAATATAAAACAAAAGACAAAGACATCATTTTAGTTCTCACAATGGTCCCTTCTCCCCCGCTGGACATGATTCCCTCTTCTAGCCACTCATACAGATAAATACATCTCTTCTTTTCTCTTTAATACTATAATCTTGGGTTTTATTAAGTCATTTGTTCCTTGTACAGAAATAAACTCGACAGAGATTGTTCCAGTAGAAAAGTAACTAAGTGTTCCTTAAGTGCCATTTAACTGCTGATAGTCTGCAATGGACATGAGTGTATCTTAGTGCAGTGCGTCCCAACAGGTACAGGTACCCCCCCCCCCCCCCCCCCCCCAGCGCTGTCAGATGAACTCACGTACCCCTTCATCAATTCCCAATGAATGTTCCAAATGTATAACACTTCATTATATAAAACAAGTTTTCATAAAGTTGAACTGTAAATATTAAGGTTGGTTTTGGTCGGCACTACTACTACTACTACTACTACTACTACTACTACTACTACTTAGAGTGAAGCTGAATACTTCAACTATTTATCCACTATTGTTTCTTTTAGCTAACTATTTCTAACATGTATCCAGTACTTTACTTATAACTAATCATTTGAAGTATTTAAATTTTAACCTGTGCTCGCTTGATAACTAGTTTTCTCTTACCTAATTGCAACATGTGTTGTTGTTGACTTAATGCCAATATCTGGATATATTCTTTTTTTAATCAAATCATAGTTTGTAAATGTTCAGGAAAGCTGAATTTTTCCACGTAGCCCCTGGCAACAGCAGAGGTACCCCTGGGGTACACATACCCCTGGTTGGTAATAACTATCTTAGTGTATGGAACACACTGACAAACAAATATACTTATTTTCTAAAGGTTAACCATCTTTAAACATACTTTATGAAAAGCTGAAGCAAGTAAGATGAAATGCGAAGACATAAATAAACTGTTTAACCAAAATATGAATTTGGTTCTTCTAGTCATCATATTATAATTATACTGCAGCTCTGAGCCTCACACCGCTTACTGCTGAACTTTGAAGATCCAGACTTTAAAGTCTAAGTCAAAGCGTTCATTTTAAGTCTAAAATCTAGATACTGAGAAAGAAATGAGGCAATCTCTCTGTTTGAGTCTCTCACCTTTCTTCTTTCTGTAAACTAGGACTCCGATCACACTAGCGAGGAGGACGAGAGCGAGAACAACCACTGCAGCGATGACGGGGACGGTCATGTCAGTGGGCTTCTCTGTTGAGCAGAAAACAACAAAAAATAGTCCCAACCTGAACAGATGAAGCAGGTTAGAAGAGAAGAACCTCCATTTATCAACCAGACCACAATCCTGGATACAGACATTATCGGTTTGTCCTGCTGGTGTTGTTAAATGTCATTTTTAATACTTAATCTTTAAAAATGGTATATAAAATATTAGATAATTTAAATGCAGGACTGTTAGAGGAAACTAAATGTGTGTTTCCTTCATCTCCTCTGACAGAAGTCTCACCTCTGTTGGTCCTGATCTCTGCTTCGTCCAGTTTGGTGACGATGTCGTCCTCCACACCAGAGAGATGAAACACACAGTCGTACCTCCTCCAGTCTTCAGCTGGGACTGATGAAAGGTCCAGGTCTACACTCATCTGGAAGGATCCATCGTGGTTGGGGAGGATCTCTCCGAGGTCCACGTCCTCATGAAGCTTCTCTCCATCTTTCCTCCAGAACATCATGGCTCTGTCAGGGTAGAAACCTGTAGCGTGGCAGCTGACTGGAGAGGACGGAGACTTCTGGAGGAGAGACACTGAGGGAACCTCTGCAGAGAGAGAGAGAGAGAGAGAGAGAGAGAGAGAGAGAGATCGAACAAACGTGAATGGAAAGAAAATGTAAAAAGAAAAATGAAGAAAAATACAATAGGGAATTGTTAACAGGTGTGAAAAATCTTCCAAGTAAAATAAATAAGTAAATAAACCTCAACCAACAACACTAAGAGTGTGAAGCCGTGCTAGCAGCTCTGAGGTTGTTCTGAGGTACAGCGACGCTTTGAGCTCATTTTACCAGCATGTTGATGTGTGGCAGGTTATAATCTCAGCTCTGCATGTTAGCTTTCTAATATTTCCTCATTAGCGCTTTTGCAGGTATTTGGTCATAAATCAAATTACTGGATAAACAGAAGGATTTGACCTGATGTTGGCGTTAGCTGAGAAGTCAGAGGTTCAAAGTTTTTACAATTGATTCTCTGGGACCATGAATATATGTACAGTATTTTACAGCCATCCAGTGAGTCTGTAACAAGCTGAAGGACAAACGGACCAACTGACAGACCACCTGTCAATGCAGTTCAACTTACTTACCGTATGCTAACTGTGCACTGGAGATCATTGGCTATTGATAGAAAGTAATGTCAGAGCACTCTAACTTGTGGGTCTCTACTGATTGAGGAGGGCTAGATCAAATCTTACCACCACAGAAAACAGCCAAAAAGAAGGTGATGTCAGACTGATTGGAGTGATAATAAAATGGCAGGTCAGTCTGAGCAGACTGGAGGAACATTGTTGTGTTCATGAAACTACATCAGGAAATGGGATTCTACCTTTTCTCAGCAGAGAGCTCTTGCCGTAGTCCACAAACACCTTCAGCCGTTCCGGAAATATCTCAGTGAGGAGAATCTCATTGTATTTTAGTCTAGATATGTCAGCATCCCATCTGTGTGTGACGATGCCAGCTTCTGGTTTCAGAGCGATCCATGTCGATGTCTTCAGGTCGAATGTTAGGAGGTCTTCTCCATTATAACCAAACTTAATAAAACCATTGACCTCTCCAGTCTCATCGTCCCACTCACAGCCAGCAATGCTCTGGAGAATGTGGACACCTGAGAGATAGAGACTGTCATTACAATAATGCATACTACTACTACAACACATAATAATAATAATAATAATAATAATATAACAGGTTGAAGTGGGTCAGCTGAAGTTTCTAGAGTCAGTTAGTTGCTCTACACCGACTGCAAAACTCCATAATTACATGACAAAAACGTTAAGCCTATACAGGCTGGTAAAGTTAATTCCAAATATTCCAGACAGTATCAAATCTTAGTTATTTAATATTTTAACAATTATACAAACAGACAGAGCCCTCAGTCTCGTTATCTGACAGGTCAATGAAGGAAATAAAGGATGTCTTGTATTACTGCTTTTCCTCTTCCAGTGTATGTGAAGATATTATGTATGTATTCCGGCCTTCTTGCTAAAAAAGTGTTGAACAGAACTATCTGAGGCGTGGTGCCCTATCTTTCAGCTGTCATTTGACTGTCATACTGTTCCAGATCTCTGGAAGAAGTCTATAATAATCCCTGTACCAAAAATTTCCTGTCCTAAAGTGAATAAGGATTTTAGACCTGTTGCCCTTACATGCGAGATAATGAAGTGTTTTGAGAGGGTAATGCTGAACTTACTTAGACAGGAAGTAACTCTTTGTGTCGATCCCTTCCAGTACGCTTATAGTAAAGGGCGTAGTACTGATGATGCAGTCATTACTGTGTCTCATTTAATAAGGAAGCACTTAGAAGATTCCGACGCCTATGCACATGTTTTATTTGCTGATTTTAGTTCTGCTTTTGATACGGTCCGCCCTCATTTGCTAGTTCAGAGGCTTGTGGACATGAAAGTCAATCCCTTAATTATCAAATGGTTTTATTCTCTTTTAACAAATAGGTCACAACAAGTGAGGGTAAATGCTACACTTTCTAAAATAAAACATTGTAGTACAGGGGTACCTCAAGGAGCTGTTAGCTCACCTTTCTTGTTCACACTTTATACCAACGAGTGCAGACGTAGTGAGTCCAACAACTATGTCATAACATTTTCTGATGACACAATTATTTTAAGTTTATTGCATGCTGGTGACTGCCCTTCTACTTATTACAGGGAGATTGACCTCTTTAAGAACTGGTGTGCGAGGAATCATCTCATCCTTAATAATACAAAAACAAAAGAGATGATATTTGATCCCAGAGCAGTGCGTGTCCATGACAATGTAATCATCGGGGATAGAGAAATCGAGCAGGTAACTTCTTATAAGTACTTGGGTATACAACTAGATAACCTAATAAAAGGAAATATTCATGTTGACTATCTGTGTGCCAAACTGGCGCAAAGACTGCATTTTCTCCGCAGACTGAGACTGGTAGGGGTGAGTACCAAGATCATGACTTTATTTTACAATTCTGTACTGGAAAGTCTGATCAGATATGGTATGGCATCCTGGTTTGGCACCTTTACTATCCAGTGCAAATCAAAAATTGTGAAACTAATTAAAACTGCAATGAAGGTTATGGGAAAGAAAGAGTATACTTCGCTTCAGTCCATCTTTGAAAAAACAGTTGTCACCCAGGCTCAGAAAAATCCTTAAGGACCCCTCTCATATTTTGCACTCAGAATATAATATTTTACCCTCTGGTAAACGCCTGAGAGCTAGTAGATGGAAAAGTAATTGCTATGGGCTGTCTTTTGTTCCAACTTCCATAGCGCTCCTAAATAAACAATCTGCACGGAACAAAATAGCTTGAAGCACTTATGGCACTTTATCTAGTTATTTTTAATCATGGTCTAACTAGCTTAGTTCAATTTTTACTATTTTGATCTTATGTGATTCTCTATAGTATTGTGGAGGTTGTATTTTGTTTGTTTATTGTTTTTCTTAGATGTGCTCTAGTGTAATTTATACAGAATTATCTGTTTTATCATTCTGTTTTTTTTTGACTTGGTAATCAATTGACAGGGTAAGGTCATGATACTTGTGCATTGTCTGTGATGTAGGGTGGATTGTATGTGGTATGTGTGTGAATAAGTCTCTGTGTTTAATGTTGTTTACAGCAGCATAATGTACTGATGCCCAAGACAAATTTCCCTCGGGGGACAATAAAGTTATCTTGATCTTGATCTTGATCTTGTATTGATATTTAGAATTTCATTATCTCAAAGTGGAGATGAGTTTGGGTCACTTTAATATAAAATGAAGATGTAGAACAGTTTAGCAGTAAACAGTAAAGTATTACCTCCAGTTTGGTTGAAGATCTGCTTCAAGTTATCCATCGTGGCTTTGAAGAAGGCAGGCTGAATCTCAAAACACTCAGCTGTGTACATTTCCAAAAGCTGAGGATTGTTTTCTAAGAGTGTTTTCACCCAGTCCTGTTTGGGTTCTAGTATCTTTTTGTTGGTGTCGCAGTAACCCACCAGAAGATCATCCACCACTGCAGTAGCCATAAACTCTGGGAGGTTTGGGACTCCAGAAGATGCAGTGGAGAAAAACTTGAGTGAGTGTTTCACTGCAGGACAAACAAGGTTTACAAAGTCAGTATAAATTAAGGTGACCAGATTTCTCAGACAAAATCCGGGGACATTTTCAGCTCAGAAGAGTATATACCTCCAAAACACGTCATGTTTATCTGTAAAACTTAAAACGGGGACATAGACCTAGAGCTGTTCTCATTAGGGGCTGAGCCCCCCCAAGGTCTGATCCTAGACCCACCCCTGCTGCTACTTCCTACTCCACTCCACCTCAGAGGGGAATGTTTCAAGATAAAAAGTCCTAATATTTCATAATGTTGTAATATTTACTACACTACATTTATCTGACAGCTTATTGCAGTAGCTCATTGAGCATCAGATACAGTAAAACGAGGACATATTTTCCTTTGACATGATGCAGTATTAAACGAGATCGCTCCAGTCGGCAGAAACAAGCTACAGTGTAAGTTAATAGGATAATTGTCCAGCTTGTATTTATGTTCATAAAAGTGCTCGTTTAGCTGCTAACAGACTCAGATTAATATTCTAAGTGTCTGACAACATTATGGAAAGGATTTCTGAGGAGGTCAACCTTTCTGTTAAAGATTAAGATCCTTTTTAAAACATAAAAGTCCGCAAAATTGCGTTCACTAAACCCACCAGACTCCATGTAAATAATCAGTGATTTTAGCATCGTAAAACACGGCTTCTAAAACCTCTCCGAGCACCGCTGGCCGACTGTCCCCGGAAATCGCGGATGTCTGGTCATCTTAGTAGGCTATAAATAGACATTTTATCATAAATACGATGACACTATTATGATTCAGTTAATCTAAGACATGATGGTCTCGAAGTAAAAGTGAAACTTAACTCCAGCTGAGTTCCAGAGCTACACAGGAACAAAACCAGAGCTGAGAGGAAAGTAAAGCAAATAATTAAAATGTGATCTTACCTGGAGATGAGACGTGACAGAAGAGAAGCAACAACAGAAACTTCTTCATCTTGTTCTGATAAAGACGGGTCCGAGGACTGAGACGGTTCAGATGTTTTGTCTGGGATGTTTCTCCGAGGAGGGACAGGCCCGTTCTGAGACGCAGGCGGAGCAGTTACCTTTCACCACCTGTAAGACCCAGAGCATGCTGGGCAACACCCGCCTCTCAGCTGATTGGTTCACAATCGACTCAACATTATGACGTTTTATATACACTTTGTTTTGAATCGGAGGGATTTAAATTGTTATTTGTCTGTTTAAAGTCATATTGTGTACATAACACACGTTGTGTGGCTGATAGTGATGTGTAGAAGTCAGAGAGACTAAACTTCTGAAAGTTTAGCAGTTAAACTTTGTGATCAGTAGCCTACGTCCTGGGATAAGGAGAGAGGAGAAGAAGTGGCGTTGTACACTTGAAAGACATAATGTAATGTAGGTTATTGTATCGCAACTCAGACATACTATTTGCTACTTGATTGAGAAGATAAAAATAGTCTTTACGATCCATTCTCTTTGAACAATGAACATTCAATTTAAAAGTTACTGCAACTATAGTCAAAGATGACTCAGTAAAAATCTAAATTATGGACTTTATTGAAAAGCAAAACATCGGCACCAAAATAAAGCATTACATTAGATCTTGATCAGGGTCCGTGGTAAACCGGGCCACCAGGCGCTCGCTGACAAGCCCTCCATCTGGGCCTGGCTCCAGACGGTGGCCTTGGGCTTCCTCCGGGCAGGGTAACCACCTCTTCCTCGTTGACCCAGTCTTTATCTGGACCCTCACCCGAGACCACTTTGCCATGGGAGACCATACCAGGACCACCAAGCTGCAGACAACACAAACCTCTCCCGCATGATAAGGTGATGGTTCCTGGAGATCTGGACTTTACTTCATGCCTATCGATACACAGTAAAACGTGCTAAAAGTTAGAGAATATCTACGAGGCCTTCATTAGGTCCTGCAGTGACTCTGGTAGTGAGCTCTGACAGGCGACATTCTCTAACCCTGTCTGAAGGAATCTTTAATCTTCCTTTAAATCCATCACACACAAGCAAAGAGCCATTCTCTGCTGCTCATCTAACTTGTATCCACTCAGACTAAACTACAGAGGCTGGAACCAGACTGGTCTGATGGGGACCTTCATGAATGATTAAATCAAAAAAATACTCAACTTTATGTGAATGCCATGGATCGCTGAGAAGTGAAACCACCATCACAGTATCTGGTTCCTCTAGTCTTACCCATTACCAATAGTTAGCAGTTAGGAAAACATGGGTTTTAATTAATGGGTTTCATCCATTGATGTGTTCCACCAGATCATATATGCATCCAAAACAATTCAGGTGATTTTAAGCATCATATTATAGACAATATAAATTCTACATTTGCATGTAAAAATCAAACCATTACCTAATCTCAAATACATATTGTAACAATAACTTCCCTTTTCTTGCAGGGATTATTTTAGTTTAAGTTCTGTAAAGCTATTTAAAGATGACACATACTGTATCAAAGTCGACCATTTTGAGAGTCAGGTCTTTGGATTCAGTTTCTCAGAGCTGCTGTCAGGACCTGGAAGGTCAGAGACCCTGTTAGGGTGCAACTGTGGAAAGAATTCATCCTCTTCTGAGCTTTTATTAGTAAATACAGGAAACTGTTTTATAGTTCTATAGATAAATCAGCACAATAATGTGAAAACCTTTTAATCAAAGTGTGTCCGATTGTTAAATAGAATAAAAGTTGATTTTACTTACAAGTCCGAGGGCATTTGGCTGAAATCAAAATGAGATCATTTTACAGCTGGAAATGCCAGAATATCAATAAATGATTCTTCTACTCTGAAATGAATCCCTCCCTGCTTTCAGTTGTTGGATTTAGGAAACTGATGTGTGTTTGAATTTAATTCAAACACAACCTGTATTAAAGCATCAACTCAAACATTTCAATTAAACTACTGAAAAAAAATTTTTATTAAGCAGATGATTTTTCTATTTCTCTCTCACCTTTCTTCCCATTGTAAACAATGACTCCAGTAGACAGCAATGAGGACGAGAACAACCACTGCAGTGATGGACGATCATGTGACTGGACTTCTGTTGTAAAACAATAAAAACTAAAGACCTGCACAGATACATCAGGTTAGAACAGAAGTACATCCATCTGTTGAATATACATGTTTGTTCCTGTTAACTATAAGGCTAATCAGCTAGTACCTTAAAAGTGTGTCCTTAAAATTATGTGTTGTATTTAAAAGATTTACTCAAGACAGCAACGCACAAAATGTAATAACATAAGTAATTTAAAATCCTGATGTGTGTGGACGTGGTAAAAACTATGTTTCTATGACTCTAAAATCCAATAATCTTGTTAGGCTCTTAAAATATTAATGAAGATGATGTGTTTTGTGCATTAGTTCAATACATTTAATTGGTTTATGATTTTTGGTTTATGGTATGGTTTATTAAAAAGCAGTCCCTTTCCCCACAGTCTAATCTCACTCTCACCTCTGCTGGTCCTGAGCTCTGCTTGGTCCAGTTTGGTGAAGATGTCCGGAGGGGGGCCGAGAGGGATCAACAAAAACCTAAACGCTACAACACAAATACTAAAGCTACAAACCGAATGAAAACCACCAACCTACACCGACAGGAAGTAGTCCTACCCACAATGAAGAAACCACATCCGGGGTCCCAGTAAGCTGGCCGCAGGTAACTCCAACCAGGCGCTGAGCCAACAGGTGGCGCGTGGTGCCCAATTACCCCCCCCCCCCCCCCCCAATTAACGTCATCAGCTCCACCTGGCTACTATTAGTACACACACACAGCTTTTTTTACAGCTAATTCGGGTTCAGTTTTCAGGGTTCTGCTGCCCTCTGGGGGAAGTTATTGAGACACGTGGCTGTTTTTAATGTCTTCAAACATTACCTATATACTGTATACACATATGCTAATCTTTGACAAGGACAATAACCCAAGTGGACTATTTAAAAATACCTTGTTCAATATCTACAATTTGGGAAAAGGTACATAAATAAATATTTAAAGTAAATAAAAGAGAAACATAAAAAAGATATGTAATACATGAAATGATGCCAATATACTAATAAGTTAACAACTTTTACTTTTTCCATTGTACTCCATGCTATAGCAGTTAGTAAACCTTTTTAATTGGCCCCTAAAAGGGTCATCCACCCAATCAGTGGCCTGCAGTGAGAAGATCCACTCAAACAAGAACAAATGGCTGATTTTAACTCAGGATCTGGGTTTATTAGGCAGAATAAAAACATTTACAATTTCAAAAGTTTTACTTTCTTGTCGCTCAAAACAAAGCTAAAAATATCACTGTAAATATATATAAATAAAGTATTCATATTTTGGTGGGGTTTCTTACATAAAAATAAAGTATTGCATATCAACATCTTCCCTATCGAGCATGTCGTGTCATGTTTCTTGAGTCACATTTCAGTCTGAGATCTGACTCTGGCAAACCGTATTTATCCCGTGCTGCACTACAGTACAAACTACTGAAATACTGATACAATATGCTGCATCACAAATATCTAACGCGTTGGCACATGGCAGAGACAAGGATGTGAAGGGTGGTGTTAATCAGAGAAATGTAATCATTGTTCTGAGGAGGACAGGAGGAAAAGACAAAGACAGGCAACGTGTTTCAGTCCCTCAGGATGTTTCAAGCAAGAAAATACTAAAATATACAAAGTTGGGGTTTAATTCAGTCACTAACTTCAGTTGTTACCTTGTCCTGTTGACTGGTTTTTCAGGAGTCATTTCTGTGTCTTTAACATATTGAGGTGTGGCACTAAATACACCGATGTTTCATTAAGTTCTTTCTTAGTTTATGGTCTGTCCATCAAATTTCATAGAAAACTGCTACACTATTTATGAAAATGTCTGCTAGGTAAACAAACAAACACACAGTGAATATTCAAGCAAGAAAACCAACAAAAAAACAAATCAAACATTTTTTTATAAATTATTGTAAATGATTTAAATAAGGATTCCCACGTTCAGAAAGGAGGACGAAGAAGTTTAAAATACTTGTCTGGTCCTACCCCCTTTTTCTACTTTGTCCTTTAGTTATATGCAAACATCTTAATTATTCACTTATTTATATATGTAAACAAACACATACATGCATATCTACATACTTACATAAACACATTAAACATTTATTTTCCTTTTCCAGCTATCACCGGTGTCCAGGTTTCAGTCAGTCAGTTAAATCAAACTGAATAATAACCCATCCAAACTAGACATTCATTCATTCATTCATTCATTCATTCATATAAATATGACTAGGAACAATGCAGTCAGTACACAATACAATCACCTCCAGTCCTTCTCATATCCATCCATATTCATGTGTTTATCATTTAGATTCTGGATTCAGTTTCTCAGAGGACTCAACGCTGTTGTCAGGAGCTGGAGGGCGTATGGCTGAAATATAAAACAAAAGACAAATCATTTTAGTTCTCACAATGGTCACTTCTCCCCTGCTGGATATGATTCCCTCTTCTAGCCACTCATACAGATAAATACATCTCTTCTTTTCTCTTTAGTACTATAATCATGGGTTTTATTAATCCATTTGTTCCTTGTACAGAAATAAACTCGACAGAGATTGTTCCAATAGAAAAGTAACTAAGTGTTCCTTAAGTGCCATTTAACTGCCGATAAGTCTGCAATGGACATGAGTGTATCTTAGTGCAGTGCGTCCCAATGCTAATATCTGAATATATTCTTTTTTTATTCAAATCATAATTTATAAATGTTCAGTAGAGCTCTACAATCTTTCCACGTAGCCCCTGGCAACAGCAGAGGTACCCCTGGGGTACACATACCCCTGGTTGGTAATAACTATCTTAGTGTATGGAACACACTGACAAACAAATATACTTATTTTCAAAAAATTAACCGTCTTGATTCATATTATATGAAAAGCTGAAGCAACGAAGATGAAATTAATGACACATGAATAATAATCTGTTTAACCAAAATATGAATTTTATAACGTTATAATTACACTGCAGCTCTGAGCCTCACACCGCTTACTGCTTAAGTTTGAAGATCCAGACTTTAAAGTCTGGATCAAATGATTCATTTTAAGTCTAAAATCTAGACACTGAGAAAGAAATGAGGCGTTCTCTCTGTTTGAGTCTCTCACCTTTCTTCTTTCTGTAAACTAGGACTCCGATCACACTAGCGAGGAGGACGAGAGCGAGAACAACCACTGCAGCGATGACGGGGACGGTCATGTCAGTGGGCTTCTCTGTTGAGCAGAAAACAACAAAAAATAGTCCCAACCTGAACAGATGAAGCAGGTTAGAAGAGAAGAACCTCCATTTATCAACCAGACCACAATCCTGTATACATACACAAATTATCTGTTTGTCCTGCTGTGGTTGTTAAATGTCATTTTTGGTACTTAATCTTTTTAAAATGGTATATAAAATATTAGATACTTCAACTGCAGGACTGTTAGAGGAAACTAAATGTGTGTTTCATTCATCACCTCTGACAGAAGTCTCACCTCTGTTGGTCCTGATCTCTGCTTTGTCCAGTTTGGTGACGATGTCGTCCTCCACACCAGAGAGCTTAAACACACAGTCGTACCTCCTCCAGTCTTCAGCTGGGACTGATGAAAGGTCCAGGTCTACACTCATCTGGAAGGATCCATCGTGGTTGGGGAGGATCTCTCCGAGGTCCACGTCCTCATGAAGCTCCTCTCCATCTTTCCTCCAGAACATCATGGCTCTGTCAGGGTAGAAACCTGTAGCGTGGCAGCTGACTGGAGAGGACAGAGACTTCTGGAGGAGAGACACTGAGGGACGCTCTGCAGAGAGAGAGAGAGAGAGAGAGAGAGAGAGAGAGAGAGATCAAACGTGAATGGAATGAAAACGGAAAAAGAAAAATACAAAAGGGAATTGTTAACAGGTGTGAAAATTCTTCCAAGTAAAATAAATAAGTAAATAAACCTCAAACATCACCACTAAGAGTGTGAAGCCGTGCTAGCAGCTCTGAGGTTGTTCTGAGGTACAGCGACGCTTTGAGCTCATTTTACCAGCATGTTGATGTGTGGCAGGTTATAATCTCAGCTCTGCATGTTAGCTTTCTAATATTTCCTCATTAGCGCTAAACCTAAAGTACAGCTGAGGCTGAGAGGATGTCATTAGTTTTGCAGATATTTGGTCATAAATCAAATTACTGGATAAACAGAGAGATTTGACCTGATGATGGCGTTAGCTGAAAAGTCAGAGGTTCAAAGTTTTTACAATTGATTCTCTGGGACCATGAATATATGTACAGTATTTTACAGCCATCCAGTGAGTCTGTAACAAGCTGAAGGACAAACGGACCAACTGACAGACCACCTGTCAATGCAGTTCAACTTACTTACCGTATGCTAACTGTGCACTGGAGATCATTGGCTATTGATAGAAAGTAATGTCAGAGCACTCTAACTTGTGGGTCTCTACTGATTGAGGAGGGCTAGATCAAATCTTACCACCACAGAAAACAGCCAAAAAGAAGGAGATGTCAGACTGATTGGAGTGATAATAAAATGGCAGGTCAGTCTGAGCAGACTGGAGGAACATTGTTGTGTTCATGAAACTACATCAGGAAATGGGATTCTACCTTTTCTCAGCAGATAGCTCTTGCCGTAGTCCACAAACTTCATCAGCCATTCCGGACATATCTTACTGAGGAAAATCTTATTGTATTTTATTCTAGATTTGTCAGCATCCCATCTTTGTTTGACAATGCCAGATTTTGGTTTTGCAGCAATCCATGTCAATGTCTTCAGGTCGAATGATAGGAAGTCTTCTCCATTATAACCAAACTGATTAAAACCATTGACCTCTCCAGTCTCATCGTCCCACTCACAGCCAGCTATGCTCTGGAGAATGTGGACACCTGAGAGACAGAGACGGTCATTACAATAATGCATACTACTACTACTACTAATAATAATAATAATATAACTTTTACTTCTTGGATTACAACAACAGGGCAAAGTGGGTCAGCTGAAGTTTTAGAGTTGGTTAGTTGCTCTCCACCGACTGCAAAACTCCAGTGCATGATGGGAAACAGCAGGGTTTCCCCTGATCTAAAAGCACATTGTCTCAGATGTTATTCACTCTGATTTTGTGTTATTAAAGTTTTCTTTGTCTAGACAAGCTGGTAAAGTTAATTCCAAATATTCCAGACAGCATCAAATCTTAGTTATTTAATATTTTAACAATTATACAAACAGACAGAGCCCTCAGTCTCGTTATCTGACCGGTCAATGAAGGAAATAAAGGATGTCTTGTATTACTGCTTTTCCTCTTCCAGTGTATGTGAAGAGATTTTGTATTGATGTTTAGAATTTCATTATCTCAAAGTGGGGATGAGTTTGGGTCACTTTAATATAAAATGAAGATGTAAAACAGTAAACAGTGAAGTATTACCTCCAGTTTGGCTGATGCTCTGCTTCAAGTTATCCATCTCGGCTTTGAAATGGGCAGGCTGAATCTCAAAACACTGTGCTTTGTGCATTTCCCAAAGCTGAGGATTGTTTTCTAAAAGTGTTTTCACCCAGTCCTGTTTGGGTTCTGCTATCTTTTTGTTTGTGTTGCAGTAACCCACCAGAAGATCATCCACCACTGCAGTAGCCACAAACTCTGGGAAGTTTGGGACTCCAGAAGATCCAGTGGAGAAATACTTGAGTGAGTGTTTCACTGCAGGACAAACAAGGTTGATAGAGTCAGTATACAGTGAGAAAAATAAGTATTTGAACACCCTGCTTTTTTGCAAGTTCTCCCACTTAGAAATCATGGAGGGGTCTGAAATTGTCATCGTAGGTGCATGTCCACTGTGAGAGACATAATCTAAAAAAAAAAATCCAGAAATCACAATATATGATTTTTTAACTATTTATTTGTATGATACAGCTGCAAATAAGTATTTGAACACCTGAGAAAATCAATTTTGGTAGAGTAGCCTTTGTTTGCAATTCCAGAGGTCAAACAGCAGAAGGGATTTTGGCCCACTCCTCCACACAGATCTTCTCTAGATCAGTCAGGTTTCTGGGCTGTCAATGAGAAACACGGAGTTTGAGCTCCCTCCAAAGATTCTCTATTGGGGGTAGGTCTGGAGACTGGCTAGGCCACGCCAGAACCTTGATCTGCTTCTTACAGAGCCACTCCTTGGTTCTCCTGGCTGTGTGCTTCGGGTCATTGGAAGACCCAGCCTCGACCCATCTTCAATGCTCTAACTGAGGGAAGGAGGTTGTTCCCCAAAAATCTCGCAATACATGGCCCCGGTCATCCTCTCCTTAATACAGTGCAGTAGCCCTGTCCCATGTGCAGAAAAACACCCCCAAAGCATGATGCTACCCCCCCCCCCCCCATGCTTCACAGTAGGGATGGTGGTCTTGGGATGGTACTCATCATTCTTCTTCCTCCAAACACTGTTAGTGGAATTATGACCAAAAAGTTCTATTTTGGTCTCATCTGACCACATGGCTTTCTCCCATGAGATCATCCAAATGGTCGTTGGCAAACTTAAGACGGGCCGTGACATGTGCTGGTTTAAGGATGGGAACCTTCCGTGCCATGCATGATTTTAAACCATGACGTCTTAGTGTACTACCAACAGTAACCTTGGAAACGGTGGTCCCAGCTCTTTTCAGGTCATTGACCAGCTTCTCCCGTGTAGTTCTGGGCTGATTTCTCACCTTTCTTAGGATCATTGAGACCCCACGAGTTAAGATCTTGCATGGAGACCCAGTCCGAGGGAGATTGACAGTCATGTTTAGCTTCTTCCATTTTCTAATGATTGCTCCAACAGTGGACCTTTTTTCACCAAGCTGCTTGGACATGTCCCCGTAGCCCTTTCCAGCCTTGTGGAGGTGGACAATTTGGTCTCTAGTGTCTTTGGACAGCTCTTTGGTCTTGGCCATGTTAGTAGTTGGATTCTTACTGACTGTATGGGGTGGACAGGTGTCTTTATGCAGCTAACGTCCTCAAACAGGTGCATTTAATTTAGGATAATAAATGGAGTGGAGGTGGACATTTTGAAGGCAGACTAACATGTCTTTGAGGGTCAGAATTGTAGCTGATAGACAGGTGTTCAAATACTTATTTGCAGCTGTATCATACAAATAAATAGTTAAAAAAATCATACATTGTGATTTCTGGATTTTTTTTAGATTATGTCTTTCACAGTGGACATGCACCTACGATGACAATTTCAGACCCTCCATGATTTCTAAGTGGGAGAACTTGCAAAATAGCAGGGTGTTCAAATACTTCTTTTCCTCACTGTAAATAGACGCATATCATCAGAGATGGCAAAGTACTCACTTTCCGTACATAAGCAGAAGTAGGCTACAGATACTTGTGTTAAATACACTCTGGTAAAAGTGGAAGTATTGATTAAACTTCTTTACTCAAGTAAAAGTAACAAAATAGAGGCTTGGAAATTTACTTGAAGTATAAATGTAAAAGTAGCCTTTAGAATGACAACCATTTTTTATGCAAAGCTAACCGGAGTACACAAATGTTACTAGAGAGACGCTGAGGAACTTCAGTGGACATGGAGGACACGGTCTTTATATGGCAATGGCTACATTTTAAATGGATGTCTGCCAATAGGCCTAAAACATTTATATATGATTATTATGACAGAAACTCCAGGTTAATAAGATTCTGACTGAGCAGAAAGATATGAATTCAGTTGTGATACTGTGAGAATTCACAGATCCCGTTTCTATTTTTAATCTTCCCCCTAACATTTAAATTAATCTACATGTATGGGTGTGTGCTCAAATATGGCTTCTGGAAAGAAAATAAAGGATTAAAATATGAATGATTAAACAGACATTAATGAAGAAGTTCCCCAGCACATTGGCCAGGAGTCCTTCTTGATGCCTACTGTCTCCAACATCTCTCTCAGATAAGGCCGAGGATGATGTGAATGTCTTGCTGCTTGTCTGCCGGATCTCTGTTTTCTTCATGTTCAATCATGTCGCCATCCATACTACTATGTGCTAACGTTAGCGCCATCCATACTACTATGTGCTAACATTAACACCATCCATACTACTATGTATGTGCTAATATTAGCGCCATCAAGCCGTAATGATTTGCTGTGAATTAATGCAGTATGCTGAATCTGTTGAGTTGTCTTAGTCGTGCGTCAAATGCAACGTACAGTAGATATATTCCCATCCATTTAGATTGAATATGGTATTGATGACGTAAACAATAATAACGATTACTCCAGTGAAATTATGTGAAAGTTGAGGACTAGATTAGGACTGGATTAAAGCTGATTCTGGTGTCCAACGTCCCCCCAGGTCACCTGGGCCAGGTCTGTTAAAACACGGACGGAGACAACTTCTTTTCATCTACTTGTTAATTAAATTACAGTAGGACTATCTGAAGTTTGGTTAAAACAAAACAAGAAAAAACCTCATGTAAATAAAGCTGGTGAAAGTGTTGATGCTTCATTAAGATCAATGTGCAAAGCTAACAGGTGAAGAACACACCAGAACCACTAGATAACTTATGTTAAGAACTGTAGACCAACAACAGGCTTACATGTACCGACAACATGAGTTATACGACTTAGAGTTCTCAAAGACTCACACACACAATATCAGTTGATTATCCTCCGGACAGATAGTCTCCTTTTAATTTCTCTCACTTTTTTCTCTGTGTGGCGCGCACTCGCTCGCGGTGTGAGGCGCGTGTCCGCGCTAGGCCTACTCTCCGACATAACCTCTTGTACAAAACTAAAGTAACGAGCCAATTTTGTAAAATATAAGGAGTAGAACGTAGCCTACCGATATGTGTTACAATGTAAGGAGTAGATGTAAAAAGTCGCCACAAAGATAAATAGAAAAGATGATAAAAAAATATCAGAAAGATCTACGACTACAGTAACTAAGTATTTGTACATTGTTACTTCCCATCTCTGCATATCATTATTTTATCATAAATACGATGGCCCTATTATGATTCAGTTAATCTAAAACATGATGGTCTCAAAGTGAAAGTGAAACTTAACTCCAGCTGAGTTCCAGAGCTACACAGGAACGAAACGCAGAGCTGAGAGGAAAGTAAAGCAAATAATTAAAATGTGATCTTACCGGAGATGAGACGTGACAGAAGAGAAGCAACAACAGAAACTTTTCATCTTGTTTCTGATAAAGACGGGTCCGAGGACCGAGCTGTTCAGATGTTTAATATTCTGGGATTTTTCTCCGAGGAGGGACAGGCCCGGTCGAGACGAACTACGCCTCGCCTGTAAAATGGACGAGAGCAGGGGGGGGAAGATAGCTGCAGTTGGACAGTGTCCAGC
>NW_022603419.1:0-22750 GCF_008692095.1 Etheostoma spectabile
ACTTCAGAGAGAGACGGACTGGGGGTCAGCAAGAGCTTTGTACTCATTCCATTTCTCAACCACACATATCGTCCAGTAACCTTTCTGAGGACTCAGTGCAATGTCTCCCTTCCTGGTGATCGACTCTTTGGCCCTCCTAAAGTCCATTTAGTCTTTCTTTTAACTTGAACCTCAAAGTAAAATCTGCCTGAAGAGAAACTCTTTTTTGCTAAAAGAAAAACACAATAGAAAATCTCTCTGGGTTGTCTGGGAGATTCTTCCTCACATCACTATGATCACTTGTTCCCATCATCACACAGGATGAATTAGGATGTGCTGTATCAGGATCAAGAGTCACATCCACTGCATACTGCTGGACCCTCTTCAGCTCGGCTTCAAGCAGCCTCTTCATCTCTTTACTGAGCGTCTCCTCCAGCTGAACCACAGCTTTCACCACAGTCCCCTCATATGATGATGGACGGACGCTGACCTCTGTCCAGTCCTTGGTGGTGGGAGGTGGTTGGATGTTTAGGGACTGGACCCTCTGGAGAAGATGGAGGTGGTCTTCAGAGCGTAACATCTGCTCCACCTCAGTGCTTCTCTTCATCAGCTCAGAGATTTCCTGTTCCAGCTCTGTGATGAAATCTTCGGCCTGTTTTTCTCTTGTTTTTCTGCTTCTCTTTGATGGTGTTGATGAGCTCATTCAGGCCTCTCTCAACAGACTCCTTCAAGAAGTGAAGACCTGAACACCTTCTGCTATCTCTCTGTCTGCAGCTTCCTCACTGAGGTCCACTGAGTGTTTGATCTCCTGAATCTTCAGTCGTCTCTTCTGGATCATCTGCTGAATTCCGCCCCATCTTCCCCAGATCTGCCTTCTTTCCTTCATGTTCTTCTTTCAGAGGAACAACATCATGCTCTTGTGGTCTAAAACAGTGCAGAGCATGCAGACACATGTCTGGTCGGTCTTACAGAACACGCTCCAGAGGTTTATCGTGCTTCCTACACATCCTGCCTTCCAGGTTCTCTACAGGGTCGATCAGCTGATGTCTTTTCAGACCTGACGTGGTCAGATGACTAAATGTTCTCCTTCAGGCACATTGCTGGCTGCAGCCAGAACTACACACAGTGGGAGAGAAAAAAATACATGTAATTTAAAAGACAATTCTTATTAGTTTTAAAAGAAATGTGTGCATTTGTAGGCGTTATGGAGCCGAGTGTAATATATGATGGACTAGTGGCATTAGAACGGGACAAAGGCCCGCTAATGGGAGTTTGTGAGTCCCTATGCACCTGAGGTCTGTAGTGTCTGGAGCTTTGTGCTCCTGGTAGGCTTTGTGCTCCTGGTAGGTTTGTGCTCCTGGTAGGGTCTTCCATGGCAAGTGGTCTCAAGTGAGGGGGGGGCCAGACAAGAATGGTTCAAAAACCATATGAGTTATCGAGGGAGAGAGGGAGTGACCCTGCCTGGAGGAAGCCAGGGGCCCCGGCATGCTTCAGAGATAACAATCTGTTCAATAAGTTTTGTTTCTCATGTCCACCCACTCTTTTATCCTGAAAATACAAATTAAAAAGGAAAGGTGCTAATAATATCAGAAGGACATTAATCTTATCTCATGTGTGCCACAAACAATCCCAGCCTGCCATGTTGCTTAGCTTAGATGCACAAAGACATCTGATAGGGTAAAACGGAGCGTCCTCTACCAATCATTAGCAATTTTTGGGTTTCATACAACCTTTATTGACTGGGTGAAAATGGTTTACAAACAAACCCCAGATCACGAATTAGTCAATGGGTGTTGCTCAGACTTTTCCTACTTAAAAGAGGAGTCAGACCAGGAGACTTTCTGAGTCCTTTACTGTAAGTATAGAACCACTGGCTGAGTCAATAAGACAGAATAAAGATATAAAGGGAATAAGGGATGAGGGGAACAGACCACAAAATATCACTATTTGCAGATGATATATTAACATATATAGTGAACCTTCACCTCATTAACAGCCCTGTGAATAACCTGAACAAGAGTATGGGGAGATTTCAGGATATCTGACCAATGAGGCTAAATCAATAGCTATGATGTTCTCAGGTCAATGTTCGGCTGATTAAAGGGGAAATTCAAGTTCAAATGGACCAATAAAGGGTTCAGATATCTGGGTATTATTATTACTTCTGATATGTCACAGCTATTTGAAGCAAACTATGGGAAATTGATAACTGATATTAAAAAAGATTTGACCAGGTGGGGATTTTTTGCCTTTGACTCTGATGGATAGAAACTGTGAGAATGAATGTATTACCAAGACTGTTGTTTTTGTTCCAGTCATGCCAATTATGGTCTCAACTCTACCTTTAAAATGTTAGACAAGATTATCTAAATTTATTAGGAAAAGAAAAAGGCTAGATTAAATGTAAGACACTGATTTTACCAAAAGAGAAGGGGGAATGGATTTACCCAATCAAAAAATTACTACTGAGCTGCTAATTATGTGGATTACTAATGATGCAGATGCATTGTGGGTGGGAATGGAACACAATTATAAATGTATCTGTAGAATAAGGGGACCAGATTTCTCAGCACAAATCCGGGGACATTTTCAGCTCAGATTAGCGTATTTACTCGTCACAACACCAAAATTACTGTTTTATTTTTAAAATTAAAACGGGGACACTAGACCTAGAGCTGTTCTCATTAGGGCTGAGCCCCCCCCCCCCCCCAAGGTCTGATCCTACCCCCCCCTGCTGCTACTTCCTACTACACTCCACTACACCTCAGAGGGGATGTTTCAAGATAGAAAGTCTTAATATTTCAAGATAGAAAGTCCTAATATTTCATAATGTTGTAATGTACTGAACTACTGACAGCTTTTGCTTTATTGCTTCAGGTTTGTTACTACAACAGCTCCTTGAGAATCAGATACAATAAAATCTATTGAGGACATATTATCCTTTACATTGATGCATATTAATCGAGATCGCTCCAGTCAGAAACAAGCTACAATGGAAGTTAATAGGATAATTGTCCAACTTGTATTTACGTTCATTAAAGAGCTCGTTTTGCTGCTAACAAACTCAGATTAATATTCTAAGTGTCTGACAACATTATGGAAAGGATTTCTAAGGAGGTCGACCTTTCTGTTAAGATTAAGATCCTTTTTTAAACATAGAAATCCGCAAAATTGCGTTGGCTAAACCCACCAGACTCCATGTAAATAATCAGTGATTTTAGCATCGTAAAACATGGCTTCTAAAACCTCTCTGAGCACCGCGCTCTGGCGGTCTGGCCTGCAGGTGTAGGGCCCGACTATCTGCTACGTTTTGTCAGTATTTTATTTCTTTCATTTCGATTTCGGGTCTGTCAGTCACAGTGAAATCCGGGACATTTCCGGGGACAGATCCAGCCGGGGACAGGTCGCCAAAATCGGGGACTGTCCCCGAAAACCGGGACGTCTGGTCACCCTACTGTAGAATCGCTTCCATTTTTTAGTGAAGTAACACAGAAGGTGGGCAATGTCTGGATCAGGGGGACGATGAGAATATGGTCAAACTCCATTTGTAGACCCACCCAAATCTCAATGAACCCTGATTTTTTACATGTATGATGGATGCAGGCTACAATAGATGGACACGACAGGGTTAAAAATATATTGCTGAAATGTTTAGGGGACAAACCTTGAAGTCATTTCAGCAGTTAACACAAGAATTTAATTTACCAGCCCATGATTTCTATAAGTTTCTACAACTGAGATACTATCTTACGACACATAAGGAGTGGGAGAAGATCTCTAACATCCCCTCGAAACTAGAAGAATTACTGATGACGTATACAGAGGGAGGACAAAGAAAGGGATTAGATCCAAATTGTATGAGGTAACACAACTGGAATCTAACAATAACAATTTGGATGTCAAGGAAAAATGGGAATTGGAAGCAAATATTCTAATAACAGATGAACACTGGGAAGAATCCTTCAGAGCAGGACATAAGGTAACTAGCAGCCCAACATGGAGGGAGTTGGATTGGAAGATCAAAATGAGGTATTTTAACACCCCATCTATTACATCAAAATACAGTTATACCTGGGAGAGATGTTTGGTAGGGGACTTTACACATATATTTTGGGATTGCCCGAAAATTTCAGATTATTGGAAGAATATTCAAAAGGAAATAGCACATGTTTTGGGTATTGACTTAAGTTAGATCCAGCACCATACATATGCGTATAGATGGGAACTTTATTTCCTCACTAAGAATTCTACTTTTAATAGCAAAGAAAACAATCACAGCCTCTTGGTTGAAGCCACAACCTCCCAGTATAAGGGAATGGAGAAAAGGGTAAAACTGGTTCATCATGGAGGAAATCACAGCGAGGTTGCAGCTCAAGTCAGACCGTTTTGATCAAAAATGGTTACCAGCAACACAGACATTGTCAGAACTCTAGTTACCCTCTTTTATTGGTTTATTCATTTTTTCCTCTTAACTTAATTGTATTATATAATTGTATTTTGTACTTACTACAGTACACTTGACAATAAAGGTATGTGCTTATTGCTACAGTTACTCAGGTTCTCTTCTTTTAAGACGGAAGAAGGAATGTTTGGAGACAGGAGGCGAGGACATGATCATCGGTTAGAAGGGAAACTGCCAGAGCATCTCCTAATGTGTGTTCCTAAAGTATGTGTTGTTTATATGTATGCTTGTCATTTTGTGTGAGAAAAAAATT
Organism: Etheostoma spectabile; assembly: GCF_008692095.1. Taxonomy (NCBI): domain Eukaryota; kingdom Metazoa; phylum Chordata; class Actinopteri; order Perciformes; family Percidae; genus Etheostoma; species Etheostoma spectabile. Next base: position 4,695 of record NW_022603419.1, read on the forward strand.
TATTAAAAAAAAGGGGCTGACCTTGTGGTCCTGAGTCGGTGTCTGGCAGACTCTGGACCAGATCATTCCTGTCGATGTTCTCTAAAACCTTCTTGGTCACCGTCAGAGCTCCCTCTAGCCGATAGGTGTTCACCATCACATCCACCGTGTCCTGCATTTCTGCCTTCTCCAGCTTGGACACTTTGATGGTTGGAAGCCTTCCAGGACTTCTTGCTGTAGATACCATTTGAATGTCATAAATTCCTCTTCCTTTAAATTCTCCAAAGTGTTGAAAAGATCCACTGCCGTCATCGTGGCTTCCTGCGGAAATCACAAAGTTTTGTCAAACTGAAAGAAAATTGAAACCCAACCTTCATTTTACCAGGAAATCATTGTTAACCAGGGGCCTGTTCCACAAAACCAGGATAAGGATTAATCCGGGATATTCAAGTTATCCTGGATGAATTTAGCTTTGACTCGGTTGCACAAAACCAGTTTAATTAAACTCAGCCAAGTAACCATGGAGATTTATTCTTTGTGGATGGCCTGGTCCAGAGTGAGCTAACAGCTGGGCTAACAGCCGGGCTAACAGCCAGACTACAGACAGACTAACAGCCAGGCTAACAGACAGGCTAACAGACAGCCTAACAGACAGGCTAACAGACAGACTAACAGCCAGGCTAACAGCCAGGCTAACAGACAGGCTAACAGCCAGCTAACAGACAGACTAACAGCCAGGCTAACAGACAGGCTAACAGCCGGGCTAACAGACAGCCGAGCCAACAGCCGGGCTGTGTAAGCGATTAAGCTGCGATGAGCGGATCTCACTAAGTCAAGCTGCTCTTCTCCCTTATCCTGGATATCTTTGTTCTACTTTAGTGCAGCAGGGCCCTGGGGTAGGCCTACTGAGTTTTCATTAACCCTCATGTTGTCCTTGAGTCCAATTTCACCCTTTTCAAGACAATTCTTCACAAAATAGGTTTGCTCTTTTTGTTTGTGGAAGAAAAGCATCAGTTTGTTTTCCCCTGGTGATATCCTGGCTAATATCTGACATATATCAGTCTATTATAAACCAAAACAACTAATACTTTCTCCTCATTTTACGCAGAAATTACGTATTTACACTTTATTGACCATGAATGCAAAAAGTAAGTTCAAAACTAGTTCAAATGAGTTGGAATGAACTTGGCTAAAAGATGTCAGTCAGAATCAGGAGGTACGTTTTCATTCTTTATAACCAGAGAAACCAGATCAGTCAGTTCTGACGAGGAGGACGAGTGAACGGTGGACGGGAAGACAATGCAAGGGTTAAATGTGTATCGGGCCAGAGGCAACGAATGTTCTCATGATCACATCGCACGCATAGTTCAACAAATAGTTTTAAATTAGAAAAGGAAGAGTAAGGCCTATTATTATTATTATTGTTATTATTATTAATATTTTCAATTCAAGTTAGTTTCTTGATCTTGCGTTTCTGAAATGTTTTGCATATGAGCCTCAGCTGAGAGGCGTTTCCCAGCATGCTCTGGGTCTGCCTGGGTCTTGGAGTCAGTGAAAAGCAACCACGCCGCCTGCGTCTTAGACCTGCGACCACCATGCTCTCGTGAGATTGCCGTTGCCTACGTGTGTTGCCTACTGTCTGACGTACAGACGGGCTCGTACGTCAGAGCAAGTCGGGATCAAGTCGACACAAATCTACCCAGCATGCAACGGCGGCGATTAATTCTGTGCAGACCTGGCTCATCTCCAACGAGCCTAACATTTCCGATCAATGTAAACATCACTGGCTTGGCTGCATCCTCCTCCCTACGTCCGCCCTCTCGTCACCTCCAGTTTTTAAAAACCAAGATGGTAACGCCCAAATCACCAAACTCCTGGCCAAACATCCCTCGTCTTCACAGTCTATGTGGGCGAGCGGCCCGATGTTAGAGGGATAGAAATGGAAACTGCCAACGCAACTCCCAACAGCACGTTGGAGGTGTGTTGTTTTTGATTCTCGGCATGTGGCTACTGGCCGCAGCCAGAAGAAAAAATTTGTTTCAAAAGAAGCTGAAGGAAGCAACAAAAATCACCGCTGAAAAAAATCAGGAGTTTGGGAATTCCTCCGGAGTTCAGACGTCGACATGACGACACAAAAGGGTAAGTTAACTTTCCTGGTAACGTTAGCCAACGTTTGCATGTGTTCAGGATCACAGTCAGTATTTACTATACGCCATATGAAGCACATGAACTTTAGCAACCATGACTGCACACCAAAATATGTCTCCTGTGTACTTTTAGTGTTTCAGAGCATTCACGCCACAGATGTACGACCGGTGAAATCTCTGGTTCTGACCTGCTGGGCTTCGTATAATCTGTATGAGAGTCATGGACGCTTATGACAACGACTGGGATGCATCTGGGCCAGCAGAGCCGGGGGGGGGGGCACTGTCACAGGGTGCAGAGGAAGAAGACCAGGATGTACAAGATACCACGCAGTGAAAAAACGCCATAAGCTTGTCTAATGAAAAGACAGAGTCATTATCTGAGAGACCTGGGGGCTCAATGGCAAACTGCAGGTTTCAACTTGTCCCTTCAGAAACCTCTGGATGTGGTTTTACTCAGTCTATAGTTCAGGATTAAATAACCCTAATATTAATAAGGATCTTTTATCTTGTTGTTGAGGACGTGTGTCCACAAATCAAAACCAAGACAGATTGACACTTTTGATGGGATGAAGATTGTGACACACACCTGTCAATCAAAGCAGCTCTGGTTGGGACACTCCCTCATATCTCAGCAGTGAAGTCAGCGGAGATTAAAATCTAACTTGTTTCCTGGTGCTGATTAAATCTGATCAACTGAACATAAAAAGGCTCATTTTGGCCAAAACGTCCCACATCATAGAATAATTACTGAGTTACTTCAGATCTTACAATAGTGCTGAAAGAATGAACCACTGCTCTCATCTTAAAGTAGATCATGTAGCCCCAAAATCTCCCAAATGATAGGCGAGTTTCTCCATCAAAGGTGTGTGATGTTACCTGTTAAAGTCCCGTTCAGATGAGGTCAAAGAGACGTCGTCCCTTCATCAGCAGACACTGACAGATGCTGCTGCTGTCTGTCTTCATCTGACTGACATCCGTCACATCACCACACCTTGATATCCAGAAAGGTCATGTGACCTGAGAACAGGACCCGGTCGGACCTGTAGGGCTGCCAGTCAGCGCTCTGATTGGACAGTTTTCAGGTTCATTATGTAATGAGGGAGGAACAGTCTGACCTCATAACAACATGGACACACCTCGAGTTTGGAGCAGGAATGTTGTCCGTCAGCGTTGGCCCGCCTCTTACTGCAGCTCTGTGGTTAGCTTTTGTTTCCTCATATTTAGATATAGATGGGGGGGGTTCTAGGGCTCCAGCAGGGACGTGCAGACATTTTGGGGGGCAGGGGCTCAAAGATAAAAGGCCTTATACTGTACTACAGGTGGGAGCTCCAAAGAGTTTAAACTGCAGGAACTCTGAAGCCCAAAAACAGGCGAGTTAACTCATGACGACATGTACAGACCTCGACTTTCATTCCAAGGACAGAGACGTTGGACTGTTGTCTGTCCAGTGTGGCTCCGCCTCTTCACCACCGCTCATAATAATAATAATAATAACAATAATAATAATACATTTTATTTATATAGTGCTTTACATTGTACTCGATGACACTTCACAGTACAACCAGCACATATAGCACATTAGAAACAGACAAAGCAATGAAAGCAACACATAAAACATTTGAGAGAATGTGAATGCTGTTTGCTGATAGGCTGACGCTACACTAGATTGATGACTCTGTAAAAAGAAGGTGGAGTAGTGAGAATACACACACAGACAGACACACAACATACACACACAGACAGACATGTTATCCAATTAAGTGTTTTTATCAGTTCTTTTGAAACCACACCTGTAAAAGAATAACAGTGATGCTGGCACGAGTTTAAGGAAGAAGACTGTAGACTGGAGTTAGAGTCTGGTCTACATGAACTGCTGCTGTGTAGACTGGAGTTAGAGTCTGGTCTACATGACCTGCTGCTGTGTAGACTGGAGTTAGAGTCTGGTCTACATGAACTGCTGCTGTGTAGACTGGAGTTAGAGTCTGGTCTACATGACCTGCTGCTGTGTAGACTGGAGTTAGAGTCTGGTCTACATGACCTGCTGCTGTGTAGACTGGAGTTAGAGTCTGGTCTACATGACCTGCTGCTGTGTAGACTGGAGTTAGAGTCTGGTCTACATGATCTGCTGCTGTGTGGACTGGAGTTAGAGTCTGGTCTACATGACCTGCTGCTGTGTAGACTGGAGTTAGAGTCTGGTCTACATGACCTGCTGCTGTGTAGACTGGAGTTAGAGTCTGGTCTACATGACCTGCTGCTGTGCAGACTGGAGTTAGAGTCTGGTCTACATGAACTGCTGCTGTGTAGACTGGAGTTAGAGTCTGGTCTACATGACCTGCTGCTCTGTTGACTGGAGTTAGAGTCTGGTCTACATGACCTGCTGCTGTGTAGACTGGAGTTAGAGTCTGGTCTACATGACCTGCTGCTGTGTAGACTGGAGTTAGAGTCTGGTCTACATGACCTGCTGCTGTGTAGACTGGAGTTAGAGTCTGGTCTACATGACCTGCTGCTGTGCAGACTGGAGTTAGAGTCTGGTCTACATGAACTGCTGCTGTGTAGACTGGAGTTAGAGTCTGGTCTACATGACCTGCTGCTCTGTTGACTGGAGTTAGAGTCTGGTCTACATGACCTGCTGCTGTGTAGACTGGAGTTAGAGTCTGGTCTACATGACCTGCTGCTGTGCAGACTGGAGTTAGAGTCTGGTCTACATGAACTGCTGCTGTGTAGACTGGAGTTAGAGTCTGGTCTACATGACCTGCTGCTGTGTAGACTGGAGTTAGAGTCTGGTCTACATGACCTGCTGCTGTGTAGACTGGAGTTAGAGTCTGGTCTACATGACCTGCTGCTGTGTAGACTGGAGTTAGAGTCTGGTCTACATGACCTGCTGCTGTGTAGACTGGAGTTAGAGTCTGGTCTACATGACCTGCTGCTGTGTAGACTGGAGTTAGAGTCTGGTCTACATGACCTGCTGCTGTGTAGACTGGAGTTAGAGTCTGGTCTACATGACCTGCTGCTGTGCAGACTGGAGTTAGAGTCTGGTCTACATGAACTGCTGCTGTGTAGACTGGAGTTAGAGTCTGGTCTACATGACCTGCTGCTGTGTAGACTGGAGTTAGAGTCTGGTCTACATGACCTGCTGCTGTGTAGACTGGAGTTAGAGTCTGGTCTACATGACCTGCTGCTGTGTAGACTGGAGTTAGAGTCTGGTCTACATGACCTGCTGCTGTGTAGACTGGAGTTAGAGTCTGGTCTACATGACCTGCTGCTGTGTAGACTGGAGTTAGAGTTCATTAGACTCTTCAGCATTCTCCAGGTGAATCAGCATCAGCAAAGGAGACTCTGCTCCAATGAGCATGTTTCTAGTTTCAGGTTTATATTTAGAATAAGCACCAAGGAGAGGGACTTAGTCTCACTAAGACCTGGTTCATTTTGCAAATGGCAATAAATCGTGGTCCTTCTTTTGGTGTTATTGTGTTCACCTAAACAATAAAGTGAACTGGACTGATAACACCCATGCTCTATACAAGAAGGGCCAGAGTCCTCCATCTGCTGCGGAGACTCAGGTCCTTTGGAGTGTGCAGGACTCTCCTCAGGACTTTTTATGACTCTGTGGTGGCCTCTGCCATCCTTTATGCTGTGGTCTGCTAGAGGAGGGGCAGCTCGGACCAGGACTTGAGCAGACTCAATAGACTGATCAGGAGAGCGAGCTCTGTCCTGGACTGTCCTCTGGACCCCATAGAGGAAGTAGGGGAGAGAAGAACAACACCTCCCCCCCCCCCCCATGACACTGTGGGGTCCCTGAGCAGCTCCTTCAGCAGCAGACTGATACCCCCCCCCCCCAGGTGTTAGAGGTACCGCAGGTCCTTCATCCCGGCCACGGTCAGACTCTACAACACCTGCACCCCCTGATGATGTCGTAGTTCCTGTTCCTGTTTTTCATTTACTCCACATACTCTGGATATCTTTACTATCTGTATTTATATATTTTTCAGTTACAAGTACTTACTTTTTCAATATTATTATGATTACCTACTTTTGCTAAACTATTTTAATTACATATTCAATTTAATTTAATTTAACGTCACTCACTTACACTGCAATATTGTTTTCCTGCACCATGGCAACCGCACTTTACCAAACCGTTAGTTGATGTCACTTACATTCAGCCCCCCCCCCTTGTTGTGTGTTTACTTGTGTATTTGTTTGTTTTTGCTCTTATTGTAGAAAATGCTGCTGCTGTAAGAAGGAAATGTCCCCGCTGTGGGATGAATAAAGTAGAATCTTATCTAATCTAATCTAATCTAATCTAATCTAATCTATTGTATTGGAATAAATAACAATTAAAAAATCTTTTAGAAAAATCTCCAGAATCTTTCCACTAAAGTGAAAAGGCTGTTGCTGTGATTCAGTTAGTTTGGTGGTGGGCGTGGCAGCAGGACAGGAACTCTGTCTCATCACTCCTTAGTGTTGGGATCCATCTAGTGGTGGTTCTGGGTCCCAGCACCAGTTAGTGGTCTACATGGAGGCCTGTTCTGCTGCTGCAGTGGAGCAGGGAGTCATGGAGACCAGCTGGGACATGAGGACGGCCGTCAGCTCTCAGATGTTCAGAGTTTAAATTAAGACCCCGCACTCATCAATTATTGTTGTTGGACTCTTTCAGAGAGATTATACAACATATTTAAACAATAATGTCAACTTCCACCATAGAAAACTAAAGTTGTTGTTATTGTCAGACGTTCCCCGCTAGAAGAAGCTCTGCAGAACATCTAGAGATGAAAACAGGAAGAAGGTCTCAGGTGCTACGGCAGGCCGTTTAACATTTAATCACACCCCACTCCTATCTGTCATTACATTTAGATATTAATAATAGCATTTCTCCTGGTCAAAGGGATATTCACTAGTCAGAATGGTAATTAAAGATATGCACAATAACATTCTTACTGGTAGAAATTGTTTTTCAAGATATCTCCAACTTTAATTAGTCAAAACTACATTTAAATCCTCAAATAGTACAAGTGGCTGTTTTAATATTTAGTAGCTAGACTGGATATTTATTGCAGATATCTGTATTTAATTGGACGCCGCTTATATCTCACGTGTGTAGAGTTTCTAAACTTAGCTACTCTTTAATAATTAGTGCTGGTGTCTCACTTTAATTAGCTCAGGTTAGTGGTTAGCTCCGGTCCGCTCGAGTGGAGCAGAGGGAGAGAGTGAACAACCGGACAAGTAACGTTGTGGGGGGGGGTGCACGTGCGTTTCCAGCGACGTGGCCGTGGTGCTTTCATGGTTCACTATTACAGTTAATCTGGCAGGACACAGCACCACAAGCAGTGCTGTTAGTAACGTTAGCCTCAAAGCCTGAAGAGACTGGTGTGGCTCTGTCTTGCACGCTTTGCATCAACATGTTCTGCAGCTCAGAAACTGGAAAGGAGCCCAGTGGTGGACCAGGAGCCCAGTGGTGGACCAGGAGCCCAGTGGTGGACCAGGAGCCCAGTGGTGGACCAGGTTAGCTGCAACACGGAGTGTTACTGATGTTTACTTTCAACGCAGTCGGTTCAGGACACCTCTGCTTATTTGTGGTGAAATTAAATTTTTTGATTAATTTTTACACTTTTCCTCCTGTTTTTATCTGGCCTTACTTTTTCGCGTTATTGTACGTGACAGATTCCTGTTAACTGTTTCACAGCTGTTGAAATTCAACTAACGCTAAGCCATCACTTTATTGCTGCGCTTCATATTAAAAGCTTCACATCGGCGAACCAATGGCATGCTCTAATTTTAAAGCAGACACTAGAATGGCTACGTGTTTACCTGTAAATGTACTACCAGATATTTCAGGCTATTCCGTTGGTTTAAGGACCGACAGTCAACGTAACGTTACATGCGCTGGAAAGTAGCGGCAGGCTTGAGGTAACTTTACTCACACCCCAGATTCTGTTACTTGTTATAATTAGACATGTCCTGTATTTGGCCAATATGTGTAGTACTTCTGTACTTAAATTTAGTGCTGTTGGTCTAAGTTAATTAACTCAGGTTAGCGGTTAGTCCCAGTCAGCTCGAGTGGCGCGGAGGGAGAGGGAGAACAATCAGACCTCGATGAACGAAGTTAGGGGCGCTTTCACAGCGGTGTGGGCGCAGCGGTCTCGCACGGTTTACCAACAGTCCGGCATGTAACAAGCGGCAACACCACTAGCTGCAACGTTGGCCTCGGAGCCTGAAGTAAATGTTGTCTGTGTCATGCACGCTGCATGCTAGACTTTCTGCTTTTAGCTCATACAGATTAACGTGTGGACCTGAAGCACGGTTAGCTGCAACACTGCATGTTACTCATGTTTCATTTCAAAGCTGTTGGGCAGGACACATCTGCTTATTTGTGGTGAATTTGAAAGTGTACACACTTATATAGAGTATAAAATAAATAGGGCCCCAGCCCATTCAATCCAGTTATTATATTAAATTGTTTTTTTATTGGGTTGAGTTTATGGAAGTCATGCTAAGAAATGATGTAAAGCAGGCTTAAGGGTTTTGGTTTTTAAACACTGTAGCTCTTAAGAACCATGTAAAAGTTGCCCCAATTTTTGATTTCTTAACACCTTTTTACATTTTTCTGTCTTCCTAATCATGTTGCTATATTTCAGGTCTTGAATAATTGGTTCATTGATTTGTCCACCCTCCTGCCTGGATAAGACATACTTCTAAAAGGTAAGATCACATCATAACTAGCTTACTAATTACTGAAAAATCTAACATTTTGCTGCTTCAGTCTCTTCCATTCTCTCTCTTCTAAATGGTTTTTAAATGTCAGTAATGCATTTCAGTAGGTGATTGCTTCTGTTAACATGTTGAATTTCAGATCCCGGCTGAGATGGAAATGATCAGCTCCTTCCTTCATTGATATTGCATAGCCGGACTGCGGATATTGCACATGGTATGTTAACTTACTACTACTACTTTTTTATGAAGTCTTACTAAATGAATGTTGACTGTTTAGAATGTACAATTAATATATTGTGTTTGTGGACATGCTTTCAGATGGAGGCAGAGTTTCTCAGGATTACCACTACTCCCCTTCTCTCTAAGTTCCTTGGACAAGTAGACCAGCACACTGATCAGCTATTCAAAGTGTTCAGGAACAAACGAGGCTCTGCAGGGAGGAAAGTCCAGATGATACTGAACCCAATGACAGAGGTATGTTTTGCACCCTATTAGTGCACCCTTATGAGTATAAAGGTGGGCTTTAAAAGTTGCTCCAAAAGCCATAACTGCAACTCCTTTGCTTTTTTCAAAGTATTTTTTATTTGCATTCACCTTCGAATATTAACACAGATCAATGGCTGTGTTAAGGGATCAGATGTATTAAAATTTTGAACAAAAGGTTTGCTTCTCATAATGCAGCACAGGGACATTTCCCTGATTACACTAACAATTGAGGCCAGTTTTCAAGTTTATCTATTAGTGTTAAATAAAAAAGTGGTGGTAACTTTGTTTGCGATGTCTTCAAGTATTTGAGTGTTTATCTGTCTTCTCTTTCTTCAGAATGAAACTGTTGAAAAGAAGAGGGACTGCATCCTCAGGGCGCTTTGCATTTACCTGAACGAAGACCCGAACATGCTCTTCAAAGAATACCAGGTTGGTAACCTTAGTCGTTTTGTTTCTACATGTTTCAAACCAAATTTTGAGGAACTAATCTTGTGACTTTGTTGTAATTTGCATGGAATTTGTTTAATATAGTTTTGTTTTTAGGGGGTTTTATTAAAAATCATCCATGGATTAATTTAACACTTGTGTATTAAACTTATACATTTAGTGTTTTTTTCTGAAATTGGAAAGGTGGTAATTTTACTTCAAGTTGTACTGAGGTGGTAGTGGGTGGTGGTATACTAGAGTATTATGTTGAAATGTTGCATTAATATTGTCTACCTCCATGAGTATATTGGTAACACAATGTAAACAAAAACTGAACATATTTATAGCATAGCTGTTAGATTGGAGTGCATTAGATTAGACATCCTAATTAAAAGTACTTGTATAAAGTTAGTGTATATTAAATAATGTAAATGATAAAAAGGACATCTTTAAGGTTGTTACAATCACCCTGCACTGCATCTTATTTGTAAACACATAGCACTGTTTAAGGTCTGATGCTATTACAATAAAATGAATTGAATTGCAAATGTACTTTTTGGAATTCTTGGGGAAAGTGTTTCTAATTCATAGTTTCTCTCTCTCCTCTGTAAAGGACGCCGATGTTACAGCTGCTGAGAGGTAGCATGAGCAACTCACCTTTGGCATCTACAGCATCAGTGTTGAGGGAGGTGATGGGCCCCCCCCCCCAGCCGGTGTTGGAGTTGTGATTGAGGGTGTTGAAGTACTGCACAACTTGGGAGACATTGCCTGTGCATGTGCACTCTTAATGGGTGTATTTATGCACTGAACCTCGGTTATCCCAAGGAACTGAAAGCCTTATTTGAGTACTTCAGAAGCTCTTCCTTCAAATGGATGCTAGCAGACTCTCAACTAAGGTACAGCTGCTCAAGAGCAAACTGTGTGAATGAGCCATCACTGATCTGGATGCAATCAGTGGCCAGGCTGTAGACGGACCATCATTTTATTACAAACAAATGTGAATTCGTTAAACCATATTACAGACACAAAGAGACATTTGCTGGATTGTTATTCTATATTAAGGAAGTTGACAACTGTTGGAGTGTTGGAGCTTCAACTAACATTGTTTCATAACTTATCTGTTCAGTCTTCTATTAGATGTTAGGGCTTTTGGAAACTGACCTTTTGACATTTTATACACCAAGGTTCAACCTAAAATGTCTTATTTTTTAAAGTTCACAAATTAGATACAGTTCGAAACCACAAATATTCTCATTTGTTGGCTCTTTTTCCTATGAGTCAATTATTGATACATTTTCTGTCAAACTAATCAATCAATCCACTAATATTTTCAGCTGTTATTCTATGTTTATGTGTACATGTGTTCAAATTAGGTCTGCATGATTAATCTTTATATCGCGATCTCTATTCACTCTGTCACGATTTATTTTTGAAATAAGTTTGATTTAAAAAAAAAGTATTCTTTGATTCTCATTTAATTTTGTGAGCCATATGCATCACAAACGAGTTTTAAACATATATAGCGCTGCAATGCTCTCCCTTCTCTTCATTGAAGCTTCTATGTTCACAGGCTGAGAGAGAGAGACAGAGAGACACACACACACACACACAGACACACACACACACAAAAGAGAGACACACACACACACACAGAGACACACACACACACACAGAGAGAGAGAGACACACACACTCAGAGAGACACAGAGAGAGAGAGACACACACACACACACACACACACACAGAGAGAGACACACTGAGAGAGAGAGACACACAGAGAGAGACACACTATAGGTGCCCAAAGTAAATGTTTGGTCCTGCCTATTAGTTTTGTCATGGTTCATGTGTGCAATAAACATTACACTTAGTGAGGAAAAAAAATCGTGGCAGAGAATCGTGATATCGGCTAAGCTAAAAAAAAGCTGATTCCTATTTTTCCCTGAATCGTGCCGGCCTGGTTCAAATGTTACTGCATTGTAATGTTACTGTAGTACAATTGCACCAAAGTGTTACTGCACCATTGCTGTGTTTTGTGAATAAAGGAATTAAGAAAAATATGTTCAGTTTACCAAATTAATTTGTGTGGAACCTGTTGACATACTTGAATTATGTAAAAGTAAATAGTAAACTTATATTGGATGAAAACTTAATGTTTTCATTAACCCTACTTAAATATATGATTTCAAGACTACAAAGAGATATATGCTGAAGTGACAAAAGTAAAATATGTAGCCTGTTCATATATTGTTTAGGTTCATGTAACATACCTGACTTTATTTGGTTAAGCTTAAATATATTTTGTTAATCTAAAGTTAAAAAAATTAATAGGCTGAATTAACAATCATTGTGTTACTGTAACATAAATTAATTAAATTAAATGACCTTAATATTTTTGTTTTTAACTAAACTAATAAAAATACGTGGAACCTGTTGACATAATAAATTTAATCAAAGTCAACGTTTCAATTTTTTGAGTGTAGTGAGAAAGAACTTTCTAGATATCTGAACTAGATTTGATTAGACCATGTCCCCATCCTGTTGTGTAGACCAGTTTTTATTAAAGACCAGCAGTGCTGACAAAGCTCTGCTTCCTGAACATTTCCTCTAGTGATGAAGTCACTGCTTCCTCAGGCCTTGTGTTCAACACCTGCTTTATTTTACACTTTTTATCCTACAATCACATATTTACACATTTCTTTGACTCATAAACCATCTTACAGAATTCATGAAACCAATAAAAAATGGCCAAAGTGACCAGTAATTATCCAAAAGACTTTTCACCCAAGATAGAACCATCCATTAACTTTTTCTACCCGGTATAACAAGGACACATACTGTGTTCTGGAGACATTATGGGATGGAATAGGCCTCACTCTTAAATGAAGCTTCATCACACAATCAAATATTCAGCTATATGTTTTCTGGGGCTGCTCATCAAATACTAATAAATGTGTATCTGATTACATAATCAACACATTAATTTGATGCATCATGACACACGTTATGTAGACGATATCTATTTAAACCTCTGTTAAACCCACAGACATTTATTATAACTTCCAGAAGAAATCAGTTTCTAAAGACACCAAATATGTCAAGATGAAGTTTGATTCACTTTGGAAAGAATTGCTGCACATTTAAAATATGATAATAAATGTAATAAAGTGTAAATCAGTCACCTCAGGAAATAGATTCTGTAGAAAATAAGATGTAAAATATATTAATATGTACATTTGTTCCCTTGATTGAAAATGAATCAATACCTGAAATGAGATCAGTGATTAGTTTACTCTGACAGGAGAGATGATCAGAGGGGCAGAGTTTTTACCACCATCATTAGGACAGGGACAGAAGAATGGGAAGAGTTTCTCAGTGAAGGAGCAGCCAATAAAGGAGTAGATAAGAGCTGCAGCATCTACGTCATGAAAGGAGACCAGACCCTCCTCATAGTCCACAAACACCCCCACCTTCTGAGGAGGAGACTTCAGAGAGAGAAGGACTGGAGTGTCACCATTAGCTTCGTACTTATTTCTCTTTTTCAACATTATAGTCCAGTAACCATTCTCATTGAGCGCTAACTCCTTTTATACCTTCCCCTCAGTACCCCCCCCCCCCCCGTCCCTACTATGCCCACTTCTGCCGTATAATAACCCCCGTTACTATCAGCGGGGGGGGGGTGGTTAGGCCTATACTAAAAGGAGTTACTTTGATACTTCCCTGATTGTGTAAATGCTAGATTTTTGATCCACACACAGTTATTTGCTAACTTAACGCTTTTTAAATGAATTAGTAATTATTATAATTAGTAATAATTAGTTTCATTTCTTTTTACTAGAGACACACACACCCTTGCTAAATTTAAAAGGGCCCCCGCCCGGATCAGGGAACCGGATGCGAGGCAAGAGGTCTTTTCAGATTTTACCCCAGACGTCCCCCACTAACGGGCTCTTGTCCCCCTAACCCTAACCCTGTATATTTTAAGCACTGCCCAAGGGGATCTTTACAACCAATGATTTTTCTTTAGTACTCACGGTCAGGAACCGTCCTCCCAGGGTCCCCGGAGGTCCCCTCCTTCTCAAGGACGCCCGCTAGCCTTTGTTGGTCTCCGGTCCGAGAGAGGCTAAGTGCTCGGAGGCTCTGACCAGCAGAGCGGATGGAAATGCCCCCCACTAGGAGATAACAGAAGGTCTGACTGTCAATTAGGGTGACCACCCGTCCCGCGTAGCGCGTGCGCGCACAGCGTTTGAAGCCCAATTCACGCGTCCCGCAAATTGAGACCGTGTCACGCATAATCAATGCTTGCTCAAAAAAAAAAGTTGGTCGCTCTATATCTTGGAGCCCGAGGCAGCCAAACGAACATTAGGCTCGTTGGACATGAACTGCGCCTGTAAAGTAGACGAGAGCAGCCGGGGGGTGGTGGGGGGGGGACACTAAAAGCTGCGGTAAAGTCGGGCAGTTTCCAGCCGATTCCAGAACAGGAAGTGACTTTAACACTGTGGTGCGATTCCGATTTAATAAAATATAATCAGACCCACATATCAGCTGGAACAGTCTCTAGTTTTAATTGTAGCTCTCAAAGTGCTCTACATGCGATCTGATGATCTGATTTTAATTAACAACACACTGGAGATGATCTGTGATCTGAACGGATTTAGTCTCTCTGACTTCTAAACGTCTCTATCAGCCATGTCCAGTATATGACTTTAAATCAGACAAATAGTTAAAATCCCTCCGATTCGTTGTCATGACAGCGCAGGCACGTGCATACCAGACACTGGGAAGGGACTTTTAGGAACGCGCTTTCCAATTCAAAAACTGGAGAAAGAGCCCGAGTCTGAGCAGTCTGAGACCCCCCCACCATCAGTTAGAAAGAGAAGGGGGGTACAAGGAAGACTGGGAAGACTCTTTAGTTTAAACTGTTCCTGTTGAGCAACTACAATTCCTGTTAGTCCTATAATTTTATATTATAATGCATTTAAAGTGAATAAATTGTAATGAAAAATAAAATTAAATAGCTTAAGTAAATCTAAGTGGAAGTGCATCTGTCAATTATATTATAATTGTATGAGATTTCAAAATATTAATCTTTATTTAGAAAAAAATACACATTGGTTGGCCTATTCCTGAGCTTACATCAGCAGTTACACATGTTCAGGGGCATAGGGCATTATCAATATACTATGCAAGGTGCTAGAATGGGTAAACCAGTATTAGTGAGCCTGCCCGTGGGGGGGGGGGGCACCGCTTCGCCAGGCAGTGTCCCACATTGTCCCTCAGAAACATACCACTTGTCCCCCCTTGGGCTTATTAGCAGGTGGTCACCCTACTGTCAATGTTGATCCCCGCCGGCTGCAACTCGCCCAGGTGGTTAAAGAGGAGTCTTAACTACCCTCACGGGGGGAAACTTCTGCCCTCAGAAAGCTGAGGGGTGAAAGAGAGAAATTAAATGACTAAAATCAAGGAATACAAGTCTTTTGGTCTCCTAGCTCACAACAAGCTCAGGTAGTTTTATTATTCAGTGAATAATCAAAAAACAAGTACACATTACAGAAATAATCTTTTCCCTTTCTGCCCTAAAAGCAGAGAGTATCAAATCAGAGAATAGATAAACCCGATAAGTGGGTATGCGCTGAAGAGAGAGTCCACATCAACTCATATTTATAGTCAAAGTCAAGGCAAGTCAGTTGGATTGGTCGTCGTGGTTACCCTCTGTGGTCTGTCCCATAAAATCCACTGAAGAGGATTTCTGAAGTGTTCTCCAGCTGTTTGCTGTTCAAATCCCAATCTTTTATTGGAGGTCCTGTGGTCCGGTGCTGTTCTGGGTCCAGTCCGTTGCCTTCTGAGATCCGCCGAGGAATAACGCTGTTCACTCTTTGTCTTCCCTTTTTACATCTTTCTTGGAACACACACATCTCTAACTTTCCTCACATACACACACATTTTCAGATACACACATCTCTGCTCTGCACACACATTTCCCTTCCTGCTCTGGGCGTGTCCTAACATCTCCCTCTCACTTCCCTTATTCTCTACACACACATTTCATCACATGCTTATTCATAATCACATTTAAAATCATAACCTGCTTCATTCTGTCTTCTGGTTATAATCATATTTTAGTTGATTACATTATAATTGTTACACCAAATACATCACATTCTTTACTTCTACTTAACCAGTTCCATAATCATCTGAAAAGTCCCTAATTATTTCTATTGGTTACTATAAAGGTTATAATCATTTGTGTTATTTAGTTGGAAAATACCTCGCAGTTACAAGACTCAATAGTCACTGTCTGCACATCTGTCCCTTGAGTTGTAGAGGACAGAGCGGGACAGCTCACATGAGGCTCGTTGGAGACGAGCTGCGCCTCGTCTGTAAAGGGACGAGAGCCGGGGGACGGGGACAGAATCCGCTCCCAAGTCGGAAAGTTTCCAGATGTTTCCGCAGCCTCCAGGCAGGACAGGTTATGGAAGACCAGGATGCTACAATAGCGGCCTTCATCTCTTCTGCATTGTTCGGTCTCTATGGGGTTCAGGTCAGGAGAGTTTGTGGCCAACAAGCACAGTATCCCATGGTCATTGACCGGTTTTGGTACTTTTGGCCGTGTGGGCAGGTGCCAAGTCCTGCTGAAAAATGAAGTCAGCATCTCCCATAAAGCTTGTCTGCTGAAGGAAGCATAAAGTACTCTGAAATGTCCTGGTAGACGGCTGCGCTGACTCTGGACTTAATAAAGCCCAGTAGACCACCCAGCAGAGGACATGGCTCCCCAAACCAACACAGACTGTGGAAACTTCACACTGGACTTCAAGTATCTTGGATTGTGGGCCTCTCCACTGAGAAATAGACCATCTTGTTTTCTTTAGCCCAGGTAAGATGCTTCTGACGTTTGTTGTTCAGGAGCGGCTTGACAAGAGGAGAAGACATTTGA
The DNA here is from genome assembly GCF_008692095.1 of Etheostoma spectabile. Taxonomy (NCBI): domain Eukaryota; kingdom Metazoa; phylum Chordata; class Actinopteri; order Perciformes; family Percidae; genus Etheostoma; species Etheostoma spectabile. The sequence continues at coordinate 21,375 of NW_022603419.1, forward strand.
AGCCCATGTCCAGGACCCGTCTGTGTTGGTGGCTCTTGATGCAGTAACTCCAGCCTCAGGCCACTCCTTGTGAACCCCCCCCCACACACAAACACACACACACACACACACACACACATTTGAATGGCCTTTTCCTGACAATCCTCTTCCAGGGTACGGTCATCCCTGCTTGTGCACCTTTTTCTTCCACACTTTTCCCTTCCATTTAACTTTCTATTAATGTGCCTTAATACGGCACTTTGAGAACATCCAACTTCCTTGGCAGTTACCTGTTGAGGCTTTCCCTCCTGGAGGGGGGGGGGGGTCAATGATGGTTTTCTGCACAACTGTCAGGTCAGCAGTCTTCCCCAGGATGTGAATTCCCTCAACCAGACTGAGAGACCATTAAAGGCTCAGGAACCCTTGCAGTGTTTTGGATTAATTAGATGATTAGAGTGGAATACTTTGAGCCAACAATACTGAACTTTTGCACCATATGCTAATTTTCTGAGATTTTGAATTTGGGTGGTCATAAGCTGTCCGCCATAATCCTTAAAATGATATCAAATAAGGCTTGAAATATCTCACTTTGCATGTAATGAGTCTTGATAATATATTAGTTTCACCTTTTAAGTTAATTACTGAAATGAATGAATTTGAAAATGAAAATAATTTTTGAGTTGCACCTGTACATGAACAACAGACGACCCCTTCAAAGGGAGGGAGCGTAATATGTAGTCGTAGCCAGGACAACATCCATTCTGTTCAGAAGAGAGTTACTGTCAATGTGGAGAGAAGATCCGAATATAACAACACAGCATCAGGGCATGAGGAGGAGGAAACAGCTTGGCTCTGAAACATGTTCACAACGAGGCAGTGAATGCGCTGGTGTCTTTTAAGGCTATCACTCCGAAAAGGTTTCCCACATTGTTCACACCAGGACGGCTTCTCTCCAGTGTGAATGCGCTGGTTTGTTTTTAAGGCTACCACCCTCAGAAAAGGTTTTTCCCACAATGTTCACACCAGTACGGCTCTCTCCAGTGTGAATGCGCTGGTGTTTTTTAAGGCTACCACCCACAGAAAAGGTTTTCCCCACATTGTTCACACCAGTAAGGCTTCTCTCCAGTGTGAATGCGCTGGTTTTTTTAAGCTACCGCCCTCAGAAGGTTTCCCCCATTGTTCACACCAGTACGGCTTCTCTCCAGTGTGAATGCGCTGGTTTTTAAGGCTACCACTCTGAGAAAAGGTTTTCCCACATGATCCAGCTGTACGGCTTCTCTCTCCAGTGTGGATGCGTTGATGGCTTTTTAAGATACTCTGCTGTGTGAAAGCTGCCCCACATTGATCACAGCTGTACGGCTTCTCTCCAGTGTGAACTCTCTGATGAATCTTTAAAT
>NW_022603420.1:0-14192 GCF_008692095.1 Etheostoma spectabile
ATCGGCTTGGGGTCTAGCTGACCTATCGGAAAATTGGTAAGACAGCCGCCAGCAAATTCACCCACCAGCTGTCTGGGGAACTTAAAGAGTGCCTAAATGGAGTGATTGAGGGGATGAAGGTTTTACATCTAAGGGCTAACCAGTCCTGTGAACTGTCTCGTAACATCTCAGACCGGACCGTGGAAGCGCAGTAGGGGATTGATACCAACAGGCTCAGTCGGTGGAGTTGCTTCGTGTGACCACCGGACTGGCAGAGAAGGTAGATGGACTGCAAAAATCACTACGTGATATGGATGCTTGTATGACGTTGAGGTCGGTGACAACTGATTGATGGACATTGATTTGTACAAATTCCACCGAGTCACCCTAAATTGGATTGAAATTGATCCACTGTTTCCCCCCCCCTTTTCTGCCCGAAGCGGGAAAACAATTTGCAGCTGACATTCTATCCTTTCCCTTGCACTGGCTTATCTCTCCAAGGTCACGCAGATGACTGAACTTTTACCAACACAGACAGTCTGATGCGCTACATTTACACACACAACTCATTCTCACACACACACCATACACCACCCCCCCGAACCAGCCCCAGATCCGTCTGACTGCCTTGTTTCTTTCTTTCTTGTGTTTCCACCTCACGTCCATGGTCAAGGCCGGGCTGAACTGGGCTGTTTTGCACAGTGCAGTCAGTCTGTCTCACATTTCACATACACACGCACACACACTCACAGTCAAGGCCGGACTGAACTGAGCTGTTTTTCAACAACCCACACAGTTTGTGTCTCACACGCATCACATCCACAGACACCATACACCAATTATTCCTTCATGTATGTAGTCTTGTGCATTATGTTATGTCTTGTATTATCCTGCTGTCTGCATATATCCTTTTCAGAGTGCATGTGGCGGCGCTTTCACTAGCTGCGGCTCGGAGGCTCTCTAAACTCTCTAAACTGTATTTCGTTGCATTGTACCTGTACATGTGTGATGACAATAAAGTTGAATCTAATCTAATCTAATCTCAGGAGAGGGAAGCGAGTAATCATCCAAGCTGTGTACAGTAAGGATGGGACGCTGTTGACCTCAACTGAGGAGGTAATAGAGCGGTGGAAGGAGCACTTTGAGGAACTCCTAAATCCAGCTGAACGTCCTCTGTGGCAGAGGCAGAGGTGGAGGATGATGGGGGTTTGTCGTCAATTTCCCTGGTGGAGGTTAATGAGGTAAGCCTAATGTCTTTCAGTAACATTGTCCACCATGGACAAGACAAATACTTCAAGATTGGCAATAACTGTAGTTAATTAAATAGCCTAGCACATTTTATTATGTTTGTTCAAATTAGTTTTCCACACATCTACTAATACCACTCTGATCATATTCCCTTCCTCAATATTCCATAAAGAAACAAAGAACGATCATCAATGACAGAGAGCATATGAAGTGAATCATTACTCTCTGTCAACTTCACGCTCAGAAAGGAATATCACAGCTCAGAAAGGAAATCACAACTCATCATCGTGGTCAGCGAGACCAAACACTTTAGAAACACATTCCTCAAGTCAGAAACTCTAGAAATGATCCCTGAAAGTATAGTCTTGTTTAGACTGAGGGGGGGAACTGCATCTCATTCACTGCAGAGTGATTGTCACTCAGGGTTCAGAGGGACAGAAGCTAATCGTTACGTGCTCCAGATGACTGAGGTGAGAAAATCTATTTAGATCTTTAAGAAGACCGATATGTAGATTGAATTAGATTTTCAGTCACTGTTGTCTCAATACTTCAGTGTCAGCCAACTTATTCTCTACAATAAATGCTCCACTCATTTCTTTGCGTTAATACTGGTTCTAAACAACAACCAAGTTCTTCATTCCCAGACCAAAGGATGGTTGAACCTGCTGCATTTAGACTTCAGCTACTGTTCCAACCTCCACACCTCAGTGAAGAGGAAAACACTTCAATTAAAGGGGAGCAATGCAGTTCTGGCCATTTCTTGGCTGTTTTCTCGTTTTTGCTCGCAGGTATTGTCTATTGAGCTCCACCTCCAGGTTCTGAATAGATATTGGCGGCTCCTCTGTTTCCTTGTGTCTGACTCCTCCCTCGGCCAGTCTGCAGTTTCCTCTTTCTCTGTTCCTCCAACAATGCTTCTTAAGTTTCTGTTTCCCTTTTTCCGGCTCAGTCATGGCAATGCTGTGAAAAACACCAAAAGAAATCCATCGCTACCTTGTTAGCAAGACCTGATATCATGCTACACTTCCGCTGAGACGGCGACTCGCTGACTGAAAGTTGCAAGGGGGGGGGGGGTCCAGCTCACAGGTGCTAGGGGGGAGCGAGACGACCACCATTCAACTCATTCCAGTGACTCCGAAGCTGTTCTGTTGGGTAAATTAAGCTAACAATAAATGCATAGTTGTATAAGTTCTGTTTATTTCTTCCCAGTGTGACTCCCAGGACTTATGAGAAGTGTTTTAGAGGAGACTGCTCAGCTCGTACTGCTCTGGTGTGATATCAATACATATCTGGAAGATTCATGTTCCCTTTAAGGTCCTACAACCGTTTTTAACATTCAAGTGACCTCAGTGCAGCACAAATATTCTAATAACCAGTTTGTTCTGAAAGAAATGATGTTGATATCTTGACTGTAGAAACCCGGTTATGTTTTACAAGCTTTATAGAAAATAGAAGCAGACGGACAATGAGCTATGAAAATGACCTAGTCCTCAGAGGGTTAAATAATAGGAAGTTGCTGAGCACACAGTTACTGGAGTTAGAGAAAATGACGTCCCAAACGGCGCATACTTGTGTGTACTGCTCTTGTGCAAAGACATCCATCTTTTTTTTTTTATTAGATTAGATTCAACTTTATTGTACAAGTACAAAGACAAGGAAATGCATTTTGTGTCTAACCAGAAAGTGCAATTTGATATACAAAGTACAGACAGGTGGTGCATTGGCAGGACAAGAAATATATTAGTGTTATTTTTAGTTTTTTTTACTGTTTAATAGCATTTTTTCAAGAACATTTTCAGTCTGATTGTGAGTTGGCCCGGCCGTGGCTAGTTAGCTAACGGTAGCTTCCATGCTACATAAATAAGACAGACAGAGATGTCCCTCATCTGGTGATAGAACCCTGATTTCCCCCCCCCCCCCGTCCTGTTGGCTCAGAGCTTCACAGACTCAGTCCACAGGTACAATTTAGTTTGAGAGGTTGTCATCACTGAGTTGTGGTTGTGAATGAAAAAAAGTACATGAGTAAATGTTGCACTGCACGCTTGCAGCTGTCATTCTGTTCATGGAAATATCAATCTACACATTTGTGAATATTTTTCCTGTAACTTCACATTCAGAAAACCGGTGTGTGAATATTTTCTACATGTGCAAATTACAAATTCAGATTTTTTTTACAAGCTCTCGTGTTTTTTTCCATTGTGTGACATCAAATTAAGATCACACGTGGGTGAATATTTTTGCAAGTGCAAATTTTATTTTTACAAGTGCAAATTTAAACACATAAGTTCAGATTTTTTTGTTCTGCAAACTCTCACCTTTGGCCCCATATTTCCCTTCATATGAGTCAGAGCCAGCAGCACTAAGGAAGAGCAGCCTCTCCTACGGCGAGTGGTGGCGACCCACGGGGAAACTTTGGTTTCCCAGTCAGTTCCAGTAGTACAGGTGAGAAAGTGGTGGATAAAACGAGGACTGTGTGTCGGCGTTGTTGGTACGTGAGTGGAAATACATCCCACATGCTAACACATATCCAACGCCATCACCCAGACATGCCAATCACTGGAACGAGACAAAAAAAACTGTCCAACGTCTCCTCCCTACAGTGCTTAACCAGCCTTTAGATCCAAATACAAATAGGGCCAAAAAATCAGTGAATCAATCAGGATTTACACGTCACCTTCAATGCCCCGTATCCACTCGTAGAGTAACCTGGCTTCAAGTATTTGCTGTATGTACTCAAACCTCGTTCCAACATGCCATCCCGTCCACCGGGACTTCAGTGTACCGTTCCACCCCTTTAATACATGTCAATCAAGCTGAGCCTGTAAAGGCCACACAGTCTGATTAGTCAAGTGGAAACACCTGTGGGAGTGGAACATGGATGTGTAGAGATGGGCTTTCAAACAACGCACCTTTTTGACATGTCAAAGTAGGAAAAGCAAAGGTAGAAATAAAAATGAATTATGGCTTAACTCAGTTTACGTTTTTACACCGGACATAAGGCATTACAAAGTCAAGAAAGTAGGTGTTAACCCTTTCAAGTAACCTTGTCCAGCATGGACTGGACATTCTTCAAGACTGACTATAACTTCAGTTAAATAGAAAGCTTAGTATGTTTTATTACTTTCACACGTGTTAGTTTTCCACATACCTGCTACTACCACTCTGAACATATTCCCTTCTTCAATACTCCATAAAGAAGCAAAGAACAATCATCAATGACAGAGAACATATGAAGTGAATCATTACTCTCTGTCAGCCTCACGCTCAGAAAGGAATATCACGACTCATCATCGTGGTCAGTGAGACCAAACACTTTAGAAACACATTCCCCAAGTCAGAAACTCTAGAAATGATCCCTGAAAGTATAGTCTTGGTTAGGCTGAGGGGGGGGGGGGGGGGGGGGAACTGCATCTCATTCACTGCAGGGTGATTGTCACTCAGGGTTCAGAGGGACAGAAGCTAATCGTTACGTGCTCCAGATGACTCTGAGGTGAGAAAATCTATTTAGATCTTTAAGAAGACCGATATGTAGATTGAATTAGATTTTCAGTCACTGTTGTCTCAATACTTCAGTGTCAGCCTACTTATTCTCTCCAATAAATGCTCCAGTCCTTTCTTTGCATTAATTGGTCTCAGAATGTTGCGGGTTAACCACCACTGTTGATTATTGGGTACAAAAAGCACTCAAGATATGTATTTATATCATTTTTTAAATGTCTCCAAATAATGTTAAAAGTCAGTTTTTGGTAATTTTTAGTATTCGCTGGTTTATTAAGTCAATTCGGCGATGACGTCACACTGGGGAGCGAAGTCTCAGCCTGGCACTAGAACTACGGCGACTGACTGGGATGAGGAAGAGGAGGAAAAGCCAGCAGCCAAATAATTAACGAAATAACGAAACGGGCATATTTGTGTTAACCATGACACGCGGGACAACAATGGGACGGTTGGGTTTAGGAAGCAATAACGGCACTTCTTTTTCCCACAGCCCTCTTTTTAGAAGCATCGGTAGCTCAGTGGTAGAGCATCAGACTTTTATTCTGAGGGTCCAGGGTTCAAGTCCCTGTTCAGGCATGCAGTTGCACATTTTGCTTGATGCCATGATAAATTGTACACTTTGGCAATCCTTAACACTTTCAGACACTGTATCATTTAAGTAACATGCACAAGTCTTTAAAAAGAAATGTGACTGTTTTTCATGCAGGTTTGCATCATAACAATGCGGGTGCTATCTCTAAATGATCAATGGGCAACCTACATCCATCTTGATGGCACCCAAATCTCTGTGCTGATCTCCCTGCTTGGATGGCAAGTCATCTGGTGGATTTTTTCCGTCAAGAGGAAGCTGATCAAGAGGGAGAGTTGTTTTATTGTACCAACTAGCAGTAAAGTTTATTTGTCTGGAGCCATAAAATTGCATTAGGTTATCAACGTTTTCAGCGAAAAAGAAAACCACAGCTCAAGTCCCTGGTAAGGCAACAGCTTGATTCTGGGATATGTATGAAGTGCTCGCTAACGTCATCTGTCATGCAGGTTTGCAGGATGTTCACAGTCTGCTAGTCGCCATGATGAGTTGTGACTTTGAGCTTTTTAATTAACCTTTTTGGCCAATTTTCAACCAGTTTGTGCAATAACATTTGGTGTTGCATTGTGCAAATTATGGTCTACCCTCCTGCTGTCCAGAAGACCGTGATCATGGCAACAGCTCAATGGTCTTCATTTACTTGCACTTTAATCTGTAGTTCAGCAGATGGTTTTTTCCACAGTCACTTGCTTTTGAAGCCTGGGTAGCTCAGTTGGTAGAGCATCAGACTTTTAATCTGAGGGTCCAGGGTTCAAGTCCCTGTTCAGGCGTAGAGTTGCACATTCTGCTAGATGAGTTGTCCATTTGACGTGCTTGTATGGACATGGACAAATTCAGATGCTATCATATCATGTGTGTTCCATGCGCAAGTCTTTAAAAAGAGTCGTATATCATAACAATGTTGCTGGTAAGTCTAAATGAACAACTATGGGGAACCTACATCCATCTTGCTAGCACCCAAATATCTGTACTCATCCCCTGCTTGGATAGTATGTCCAAGGACATACCACATATGTTCTATAACCCTTTCATTGGTTTGCTACGACTCTTAAATAATTCCTTTCATTGTATCAATCTCAGAAATAACCAAAGAATGACAAATTTCATTCATGTGCTTGTGTTCAACCACCTGTCACTGTTAGCAGCAGTAGTGTTTTTAGTTTTTTAAAAACACTGCCCGTGTGAGGGTTGAACTCACGACCTTCAGATTATGAGACTGACGCGCTGCCTACTGCGCCAACGAGGCTATGAAAGGCATTGCAATGGTTGGGAAAATCTCAGAAAAACTAACCATTGGTCGTCAATCTTAATAAAAACAATGTTTGTGGAGACATATGTACTCACACAAAGGCTAAGATCAACACTAGATGCTTTGTCATGACCCCATGAAAAGGGGAGACAAAAGACCGTGTGCAAAGGTTGTATACATGTATGCAAGGTGTATGCATGGATGAGTGTGAGGTATGGTGTCAGTGATTTATGCTGGACAGTGTAAAACTAACAAAGATGAGCGGGAGAGGTGCTGGACTGAGAGACCTCTAGGGCAATCACAGATGCACAACCAATAATAAAACACTACTGAGTGAATGCGTTCAGAAAATGAAGAACATAGTTCAGAAAGCTTTATGAAGCTTCATTTGACCATAACTATTAACCACCTGAACCTGGTAAAAGGTATGAGGTTCTCATGAATAGGTAGCCAGTGATTTACTTACTGTAGATGGTGGTCGGCATGCCAACGAGGCTTGGAAATTTGCAGATGGTAATTCAGAGGAGATGTAACAGTTTAAAGTGTAAAGTAACTTAATTTTCTAAATTGTCCGCCTACAGTGGCATCGAGAGCTCTTCTCTAATATTACCGGGTACGCAATAGCTATTCAACTTTAGAAGGTATTGTTGATTTCAGAAACAACGATAGACAGCACCATCTTATCACAACGCCCATGTTTGTGTTCCTTCAAAGTTTGCAAAAACATTCACATTAATTGATGAGATTTTGGAGGTCAAAGGTTCAATGTCAAGGTGACTGTGTCCTCATGTCTGTCCATCCGATTCTTGTGAATGCAATATCCCTGAACGCCTAGAGGGAAGCACTTTAAATGTGGCATACATAACCACTCTTAGTCGCGGATGAACTGATTTCGATTTTGGAGGTCAAAGGTCAAGGTTACTGTTTCATTTCATTTCTCCTGACCTGGTGAGCTTTGGAGATGTAAATTTGTGGGTTCAAGTCCCATCTGGGGTGACTTTCAGCAGATTGGCACAATGGAAGCGTCCTGGGCCTCTGACCTAGAGGTGATGGATTGAAACTATCCTCTGCTAACGCTGATTTCCATGGTAAGGTGAATCATGATAAAATGCTGGAAAAGTTGTTGACAGCCCATAAAAAGTGTTCTGGCAGATTAAAAAATTGACATCCACTACCCTGTCAGGATCCTGTAGTAATGCTGACTTTCCAGTGATGTTTACAGGTTTGATCATATCCATCGGTTGCATGGATGGGACATCAATACCCCGGTTCTATCACCTGATCGCTGTCTTGTCTTTGTCGTTCAACAACTATTTGGGCTCACACCTTAACACACCCGAAGCATCTCAGCCTAAAAGGACCTGTACCTCAAAGGACTCTCAAGCACTCCCAGCTGTGCTTTTGCAGAAGAGCACCTTGTTTTCTTTTAGCTTGGGAAAGGCTTTAGCTTATGACAAGGTAAACAGATTGCACCATTGTGCTACTCATTAGTGTGTCCACTTCAGTTATGTTTTGAAGCACATCCTTAGAGCTAATGGCCCTCATTTATTAACCTAACGTACGACAGGCTTCACGTGAGATTCATGAAACGTTCGTATCACACCAATCAGAGCGTAAGAATGATCGTACATTGATAAATGCAGCGGCTAGAAACGATTGTAATTTAAATATCACGCCCCAATACATTCTCAGTTTTGAGGCCTCGCCTCTATTATTTATGACATGGCCAGACATAATCCGGCTAAGAAGCGGCACTTTTCAGAGGTGGGGATTTAAAGCCTGACATCCCAGGTGCTCTGGTGCAGCCAGATACCACCAGGCCCAGGGGAATATGCCGCCTAAGAAAAATGCAATCCTACCCGATGAGAAGAATAAACATTGTGAAAATAACGAAAATATGAATACATTAACATATACGGGCATTGAACATACTGCTGCAGTCTCAGTCTTTGGATGGTATAGGTAGCGCCCGTCAGACATGTCATGATATAGCAGGTTCTCATGATTGAGAACCTACTATATCATGACATGTTTAATTTACTATATTATGATTTTGAGACAGGTCCTACTGAAGTTCTGTTGGATCAGTCAGGATGGCCGAGCGGTCCAAGGTGCTGCGTTCAGGTCGCAGTCTCCACTGGAGGTGTGGGTTCAAATACAACAAAAACAATCTCCAGAATTACAAATTAAAGTGCAAGTAAATGAAGACCATTCTTTCTTTTTCGCTCAACACGACACCAGCACCACAGCACTTAGCCCTCGTGACAAGAAAAATGCACCAGATGACCTTCTATCCAAGCAGGGAGATGAGTACAGAGATTTGGGTGCTTGCAAGATGGACGTAGGTTGCCTATTGTACATTTAGACTTACCAGCAACATTATTATGATGCAAACCTGCTTGAAAAACAGCCACAATTCTTTTTTAAAGACTTATGGATGGAACACAAACAATATGGCAGTATCTGAAGTGTTCAAGAACCTCAACTCTACACCTGAACAGGGACTTGAACCCTGGACCCTCAGATTAAAAGTCTGATGCTCTACCAACTGAGCTACCCAGGCTTCTAAAATAAAGGACTGTGGGAAAAACAATCTCCTGAACTACAAATTAAAGTGCAAGTAAATGAAGACCATTAAGCTGTTGCCATGATCACGGTCTTCTGGACAGCAGGAGGGTAGACCATAATTTGCACATTGCCTGAGAACACCAAATGTTATTGCACAAACTGGTTGAAAATTGGCTAAATTGGCCAAAACGATTAAAAAACTCAAAGTCAAAACTCATCATGGCCACTAGCAGACTGTGAACATCCTGCAAACCTGCATGACAGATGACAACAGTGAGCACTTCATACATATCCCAGAATCAAGCTGTTGCCTTACCAGGGACTTGAGCTGTGGTATTCTTTTTTGCCCAAAATGTTGATAACCTAATGCAATTTTACGGCTCTAGACAAATAAACTTTATTGCTAGTGGGTACAATAAAACAACACTCCCTCTTGATCCGCTTCCTCTTGACGGGAAAAATCCACCAGATGACTTGCCATCCAAGCAGGGAGATCAGAACAGAGATTTGGGTGCTAACAAGATGGATGTAGGTTGCCCATTGTTCATTTAGAGATAGCACCCGCATTGTTATGATGCAAACTGCATGAAAAACAGCCACATTTCTTTTTAAAGACTTGTGCATGTTACTTACATGAGACAACAGTGTCTGAAAGTGTTCAGAATTGCCAAAGTGTACAACTCATCCAGCTCATCCAGAACTCGGCCAATTTTGCTCAATTTGGCCTTAATTGTTTCTGGACATCTGTTCTTTTTAAACAGTTAAAAAGCAGGCCGGTTAGCTCAGATTGTTTGAGTGTGGTGCTAAAAATGCTAAGCACCGGCAGACACTTTAGGGGTACTAAAATCGCCAAACCCTACGCCCAAGATCATCTGTATCCACCTTTTTTATGCACAAATGGCCATTAGCGCAAAACAAGTCTCAATCTCTATAGCTCTACTTTCCACGTCTTTTGTAGCAAGGCCAAAAACCATACAGTTGTAAGGTTGTCTACTCAGTAAGTGCAAATATGAGTCACAGGTAACTAATGTGCCTAGCATTCAATCTATTTCCTTCACCAAAAGCTAACTGGCCACCTAATTAGTCTGCCTTTTTACAAATGTTACCTTGCGCTTGAATTTCAGATAAACCGTGGCAATTCAGATTTGGAAATATTCCTTTTTTTGTAACCATGTGGCCTTATGGACAAGGTGTCTGACTTCGGCTCAGAAGATTGAGGGTTCGAGTCCTTTCGTGGTTAGAAACTCCTGTCTACTTCCAGATATAGAATGGAGAGCATGTAGCATCTTGGCTTGGATTCCCATGTCTTTTTTGCAAGGCCGAAAACATATGCAGTCCCTACAAACCATACACAACCAGGTAGCCCATCCAGAACTGGCCCATTTTGCTTGATTTCGCCTGGTTTGTTTCCGGAAATCTTTCTTTTTCAAACACTTAAAAAGCAGGCCGGTTAGCTCAGATGGTTTGAGGGTGGTGCTAATAATGCTAAGCACTGGCAGACACTTTAGGGGTAATAAATCACCAAAGCCTACACTTAAGATCATCTGTTTCCACCTTTTGTTTGCACAAATAGGCTATTTACGCAAGTGAAGAAGTTCTTGTATCTCAAAGGCATATGAGGTTGCATACAGATGGAGAGAGACGGAGGAGGAGAGAGGTACCTAGTGCATCATGGGAAGTCCCCCGGCAGTCTAGGCCTATAGCAGCACAACTAAGGGATGGTTCAGGACTCACCAAGCCAGCCCTACCTATAGGATTTATCAAAGAGGAAAGTCTTAAGCCTACTCTTACATGTGGAGATGGAGTCTGCCTCCTGAACCCAAACTGGAACCTGGTTCCACAGGAGAGGAGCTGAACACTCTGGCTCCCATTCTACTTTTTGAAAACCTGCTCTTTACTCGCTTTGTCCCACATCCTCTGAACGCTTAGCTAACTAAATGACTTAATTTGGCCTGTAATTGTTGCTTTTTCATCTTTGTTGTGATCGTTGTGTGCCTACAATAGCACACATGTGGATATTATAAAAGAAACTGCCTAGCAAACCTTGCAACACTTTTAAAGGTTCCATGGTGTAATGGTTAGCACTCTGGACTCTGAATCCAGCAATCTGAGTTCAAATCTCAGTGGAACCTGTTTTTAAGTTTCATGTATGCTTCGGTTGAAGTTAAGTGTAATATCTTGTTTGTGTTGTAGTATCTATAGAGATTTGTGGTGTAGAATGGAACCATTGTCCTGTCTTTTGTGTATTAAAACTTATTGCCGTCTGTCTTGGCAGGACTCCCTGGAAGAAGAGTTACTGTTGCTCAATGGGATTGTTCCTGGTTAAATAAAGGTTTAATCAAAATAAAATGAATCTGTAATATGTCCAAACATTCCTCTCTTCATTACTGACATACTGGAAGTCGGCCATGTTTAAATGGATACTCTCCAGTTATTGTTGTTTGGTAGATTAGACACAGTAGATAAAAAAATATAAATAAAATAAAAAACTAAGGATAGGCAGAACAGAAGAGATGGGTCTTCAATATAGGATTTGTAATGTAGCAAAATACAATCCTCACCTTAAAATCAAGTACATTTTAAAAGATACTTGAAAAATACACAACAAAACTGCTCATTACAGTAGCGTAAGTAATGTATTTCCTTATTTTCCACCTCTGCCAATACCTCACTGTCCAGTGTGTATTAAATGTTCCAAACTGAGTGAACAATGTGAATGTCCCCTCACCAGATATACGTATAAGGGATGTCTTTCTCTACAACTGTGTTACTTCTTGACATTAATAGAATAATTCTACAACGTATGAATTTCTGGTGTTGATGTGCATTTGATCCGATGACGCCGTGACATCTTCATAACTTCAGAGTCAGAGAGACGTCAGAACCTGTCCAACCTGTTCCCAGAGCCAGTCAGTGTGAGAGAAGTCCCCCCTCAGATGATGGAGTTCTACTATCTGTCCACTAGATGGAGCTAACTGACCATCTAATGAGCTAAAGATCAGCAGCTTGTACAGCAGCAGGTATCTCTCCAAGTGGCCTCCATGTGACATACATCAACGTATACGTTGTACTTTTAGCTGTTAATACTTACTACCTTGATACTTCCTCCATAACAGCCCCTGTTTCTCATGTGGCCCTTGGGAAAATGAATTGCCCCCCCCCCCCCCTTTCCCTAGGACAACGTATATAGGAGGCGGGCTAAATTATTCACATACGTCTGCTCATACGGTCTGTTTAGGTGTGAAGAAGCTAGCTTCTAGTCTGGGCTGGGAACATTAGCTGTAGAAGCTAGCTGCTAGTCTGGGCCTAACCCTAGTTAGCGGAGCATCTGTTCCCTGGAATGTTGTTGTTTCTTCAGTTTTTTGGAGCTGGCACAGCATCGTGAAAACGTTGATCTACTGTCAGCTGTTGTCAGAGGACGCAGGGGAGGGAAACAAGAAATAAAACTCTCAAAACCAAAACTGCAGATCCGCTCACTGACAGTCATGAAGTCGTTTCCTGTATATCGGTAGTTTAATGTAAAAGACATACAGACACTTATGATCCTTTTCTGTGTGAAAGGGCTGCACACACCTCGTAAAAAACATACAGACTATAGTGTTTGTCCGCTTGTAGAGCAGATAGTTAAGTTCTGGCTGTAATAGGCCTGTGTGGTTAACTCAGCTGCAAACCCCAATATTAGATCTCTTGGTTGGTCTGGAGTCCGGTGTCAGGTCTACCCGGCAACACTGAAGCCCGGGATGGGATAGGAGCGACAACTCTCAATACGCACCACCACGCTGCTCTCTGGCCGCTGTCGCCAGTTTGGTGATTCTGGTGAAGCGTAGTGTTGAACATCAGCCTCTTACGTTACACGTGCAATGGAGCCGGCCAGCAGAGTTAAAATACTTCTATTGGTGGATTATAATACACCGGGCCTAAAGTAATTCAGCAGAGTCAGGGACATGTAAACCAGAAAGGGGGTAATCCCATAGACCGTTAATATTAAAATATAATCATTATTACAGTCTATGGTAATCCCATGCATCCCTTTATTTCTTCAGCTAGAATATAAGTACAGCTTCCAGCATGAAGCGTATCCCACAATCCACTGCAACATGAGGTCACACAGGTGGGACGCTGCCTGTGCTCCAGAGACCCGTTGACAATGTGAGTAGATATTAAATTTATTTCTGCTGCAGTCAGGAGAAAGATGCTTTTATTGTTTTAATTTGGAGATATTCTCCTCACCCAAAAGGGAGGGAGCGGAGAATGTAAAGGTAAATGTCAAGCAGTGAAAAAAAAAAAGTACTAAGGTAGTAAATATTAACAGCTAAATGTACTTAAGTACAAAAGTACTGTGTCACACGGACACTTGGAGAGATACCTGCTGCTGTACAAGTTGCTGATCTTTAGCTCATTAGATGGTCAGTTAGCTCATCTAGTGGACAGATAGTAGAGGTCCATCATCTGATGAAACTCGTACACAGAGACCTCAAACTGCTGACCACAACAGGAAGGTGACAAATGTGAAGGAGGATCAGTCATATCCTGATCATCCAGACAGATTTGACATCTTGCCTCAGCTTCTGTGTAGAGATGGTCTGATGGTCGCTGTTACTGGGAGGTCGAGAGGAGAGGAAGGTTGATATATCAGTGAGTTACAGAGGAATCAGAAGGAAGGAGGGCAGTGAGACTGTGGGTTGGATTTAATGATCATTCCTGGACTCTGAATGGTCTGATGGTGGTACTCTGTCTGGCACAATAAGAGAAGAACAGCCCTCACTTCCTGCTGTCTCTAACAGAGTAGCAGTGTATGTGGACGTTCCTGCTGGCTCTCTGTCCTTCTACACAGTCCTCTCTGACTCACTGATCCACCTCCACACCTTCAACACCACATTCACTCAGCTCTCTATCCTGGTTTGGGGTCTGGTCTGGTTCCTCAGTGTCTCTGTGTCCTCTGCAGGACTGAGAGTCTCTCCTGTGGACAGAAACATGACTGAAGACCAGCTGCTGAAATCAAAGTTCAGTTGTCACCATCACACACACTCTGCACTGTGAAGCAGATCTGAGACTCAACACTCATTC
>NW_022603421.1:0-110574 GCF_008692095.1 Etheostoma spectabile
GAAACGTCTGCGTTTCAGCCCTAAGTGACCAGCTGCTGTGTCCTCCTGTGCGATACAGGACGGTATATGTAAAGCACGTAACAATGTATCATAGACCGTTAATATTTTTTTTTTATATATATATTATATAGAAATGTGGGACGTTGGCTAATCAACGTTAGCGTTAGCATTGCAAGCTAGCGATTTTTAAAAGGTTTTCGTTAAGAACATGTTGCAAGTATAAATTACAGGACTGCATAGACCACAAAACAAGACTGTTGTAATTTTTAAATCATTATTTAAGACTAAAATACTTATTTTATGCGTCTCTCTGGTCGATGCGGCAGCCATTGTTTCCTGTTGCACACATGTCTATCCAACCCCCTCGGTTGAAGTATGCCCGCGTTCTCCCTAGATTTTTTTCTTTAACTGTCTAGGGCCATGCACCCCTTAGCCCTCGATCACAAAACGTATTGGTACACCACTAGGAGCTCCGCGTGAACGCCAAAAATGTGGGAAGGTGGTAAGGTAAGACAGAGAAATGAGATTCAGCCTAACCCTTGTATCATTATCCCCCCCCCCGGGTCTACCAAAGGAGTCCTCAGCAGACGTCAAGCTGGCGACGGAGAAGCAAAGGAAAGGAGAAGCAGGGCCTGTAGCAGTGAAGGAGGAAAATGAGGAGGAGCCTGCAGCATGAGGAGGAAGAGGAGGAGGAGGAGCCTGTACAGTGAAGGAAGAAGAGAGAGGATATGTGGGGAGAAGGTTTGGACCGCAGAGTGGTGAAGGGAAGAGTAGAGTTTCTGCTGAATGGAAGGGGTTCTCAGAGTAAGTATGAGTCTATATATTAATGCTTGGTGTTTTTAGTCCTGAATACACACACACCCCACACACACACACACACATTCTACAGCATAATTTTCGATATTGTACCATACCCTCAAAGTTGAAGTTTTGGTTTTGACACTAAGGTGCAGACCCGCAAATAATTTACAATATGGCAACAGATAAAAGGAATAATCCAAATTAGCAGCTAGGGTGAGATGTATTTCCTAAAAACCAAGTGTGAGGAGATGTTCTCTGTCTGCACTCTCCTTTCCAGTGAGGAGAACTCATGAGCCACAAGACAACCTGGACCTGGACCTTATCACCGAGTACATGCAGAGATGCGAGGAGACGGAGGAGAAGAAGAAAGAGGGCAAGAGGAAAGGTTCAGGGAGGAGGAGGTAAGTGAAGGAAGAGGGTACCCCAGACTGAAAGTCCCAGAAATCTAATCTCAATATTAGTGAAGCAACACAGAGGGTTCACAAATATCTTTTGGATTTATTATTATACCGTAATTCCTCAAAGAAAAGGCCGATAGTCAATTAAACTGCGGCCCTCTGATAGTGGCCGGGGGGCACTCTGATAAATAAAGGCCGGGAAAAATCAGTGTGTTAATCTCCTCAGTGCATTTCATATATGTGCAGTCAGGCTTATCGTAATGTACATTTTCTACCAATTTAACTCAACAGATTCAACAATATTCACACTTTGTTTTTCTGGATTATGGTTCTCTGTGTATTTGTTGTGACCACATTTAGATTTTTGATCTAATTAAGAAACAAAGAGTGCCAACCAATCCCCTCAGTCGGAGAGGCTGATGACCCCTACAGATACTAGATCAAGTTCAACTGGGAGTCAAACACTCTCACAAAGAACCGTAACCATGGTAGTGCAGCAGTGGAACTTAGACACAGACATGCTGTGAACGATGCTTCTGGTTTTACTTAGCTCGCTCCACCATGGCGCCTTACTAACTTACTCACTCTGTCTGTTGATATACAAACGCAGATTGATGGACATGCATTGCATTGTATGTATTGTTGGGGGGGTGTATAAGGCCACCCCAATTCCCACCAATCATTACATCTTTGTATGCAAAACCTTTCCATACAGTTGTGTTCAGAATAACAGAATTGTTGTTAAAGAATGAATAAAGCTCAAAATCCTTAGAATAGCTTTTATTCCATAATACCAATGCATTGGGAACACTGCCATTCATTTCCAAATCAAAAATAACCAACATTGATCAAGTTTGTTTCTACCTTACAGAAGTGAAGAAAAAGGAATATTAGCAGTATTTGATTTTTCTTTACAAACTCAAATGTTTACTGTATAACTGAAAAAGTGTCAGGGTTTGAATCCCTGCACTAATATTTAGTTGCATAACCATTTTCTGAGAACTGCTTCATATCTGTGTTGCATGGATTTCACCTGTGAACAGGTATTCCAGCCCAGGACATGAACTACATCCCATAATACCTCTGCATTACTGGGTTTGGCTTTAGAAACAGCATTTATGATGTCACCCTACAAGTGTTCTCTGGATTGAGGTCCAGGGTTGTGCTGGCTGCTCCATAACATCCATCTGGTTCATCTGGAACCAAGACGTTGCTCCTTCCTGGTGTGTTTGGGGTCCTTGTCTTGTTGAAGACCCGTTTCAAAAGCATTTCCTCTTCAGCAAGGCAACGTGACCTCTTCAAGTATTCTGATGTATTGGAACTGATCCATGATCCCTGGTATGTGATAAACAGGCCCACACCACAGTATGAGAAACATCCCATAACCAGCATGCTTTACTGTCTTCACAGTGACTGGGGCTTGATTTCAGTGCAGGGGGGTCGGAGGACATTTGAAATGTTTTGGCAGAGCAGCTTATAATCTTCTGCACTTCTTTATATGTTTTCCCCTTTCATGTCACTTTAGTCAAAGTCCTCTGTTCCTCAGAGCAATGTCTGGAACGAGCCATTTTGCAGAGTATTCAGTGTGAAATGCACTATAACCAGCATGCACAACATGTTCTTCCTTCCTTCCTTAAATATGTAAATTTATACAGGATAAGATTAATTATGGCCATAACTGACACCTGTTTTTCACAGAATCAATCAGCTCACTAATTGAACACACACTGCTATTATTTTGAACATGCTCCTTTCAATTACAGATTAAATTCCACAGAATGAGCAGCATGCATGTCAGGACTCTTGGTTTTCTAGGACTCTACAACACTTACTAGTAAATGATATGCCATGTAGAAATGTCACTTTTACCAAAAAATATGATTTATAAGTTATTTTGAACACAACTGTACATCAAAGCTATTTTTTAAACATCCATGACCACGACATATGCGCCTGGGTTTTTCAGAGGAGTCAGTGATGCTCAGCAGTTTTATTCCAGAGTACAGCAGAAAGCTCTGCTGAGCTTCAGAAATGCTTGATGAAATGTAGCTTGTGTGGACAATACCACATTACACTACCATATTACTTACTTACATAATACTGGTTGTTATACAAGTTTGATTTAGCAAAAACAACAACCTAAAACAAAAGGTCAAAGGTCAACTGGTGCCCCTCATTGCTAATGCCTATCAGGGACAATGGTTCCAATTTACTTTACTGGAGTAGAGCTGTTCCAGCAACATGAAGACAACACAGTAACCCCTACAGATACCAGTGAAAGCTAAAATCTGTGGGAAAATGTTACATTTACAACTTTCCCAGCACTATAATCCCATATGATCCCCCATTTGTTACCGCTGGCTAAAGGTTGGCAACAAAATGGAGGCCACACATAAATTGATCAAAAGTAGTTTATTTCACAAACTAACCAACACTGGTTTACATTTCCCATATGCAACTCCATAATAGTGATGTTGGCAGATAATTAAAAGGTAATGCGTCAGTCAAAAATGTTCCATAGACATGCTCTAAATGTTGTTTCTAGTTTAAGATAGAACTCTACGCATGGCACCTCACTAACTCACTCTCTTGGTTTTTCTCTGTTGATAGAAACGGAGAGGAAGGGAGTCAAACGTCACCGCTGTCAGCACTGTGACAATCCTTCACATCATCTGGATATTTAAAGATTCATCAGAGAGTTCACACTGGAGAGAAACTGTACAGCTGTGATCAATGTGGGGCAGCTTTCACGCTACAGAGTACCCTAAAAACACATCAACGCATTCACACTGGAGAAAAGCCGTACAGCTGTGAACAATGTGGGGAAAAGTTTTCTCGTGGTGATGCCCTTAAATCTCACCAGCGCATTCACACTGGAGAGAAGCCGTACAGCTGTGAACAATGTGGAAAAACCTTTTCTCGTAGTAGTCACCTTAAAAGACACCAGCACATTCATATTGGAGAGAAGCCGTACTGGTGTGAACAATGTGGGAAAACCTTTTCTCGTAGGGGTAACCTTAAAAGACACCAGCGCATTCACTCTGCCTCGTTGTGAACATGTTTCAGAACCATGCTGTTTCCTCCTCCTCATGCCCTGATAGCTGTGTTGTTATATTCTGATCTTCTCTCCACATTGAAGGCTGACCAGCAGTAACTTCATCTTCTGAGCAGCATGTATGTTATTGTGGATCAGCTGGACTGTTATCTGCCTGTCCTCAGAACCCTTTACCATTTAGGCACCAGAATCGGTGCCTAAACCCATTCTTTTAAAAATATATATTTTAAATGTGTGTTTAAAAAAAAAATAAAGGAGCACTAAAAGACAGTCAGCAACATTTAAGAACAGCTTGTTTAATCCTATATGGTCCAAATTAAATGTAAATAAAAAAATGTAATAACATATTTCTCCAATAAATTGCTGCTAAATGACAAAAACAACCACTAGATGGAAAAACGCAGAGCTGGTGTTTCAGTAGCACCAAAATGAGGCCCCGAAATCCCCGTTACTATTCGGTCCGATAGATACCGGGTGTTAAGGCACCGGTGCCGTACTAGCACCGGGTTTCAGTACCCAACCCTAACCACAATGTACCCACCGTGGGAAGGAGAAGGCCCAAAGGAGAAACATTAAGACGTTTAAAGATGTTTTGGTTGGAAAACAGACATGTTTGAAACTTTTTTTATTTTGTTTTTATTTTGTAAAAACTTTCTTCTCATCTCAAGAAACATACAATTTTTTGGGGCTGACAGGAAGTCAGTGTAATC
This sequence comes from Etheostoma spectabile, assembly GCF_008692095.1. NCBI lineage: Eukaryota > Metazoa > Chordata > Actinopteri > Perciformes > Percidae > Etheostoma > Etheostoma spectabile. Next base: position 4,965 of record NW_022603421.1, read on the forward strand.
ATTATAGGAATACATTTTTGTCACCCTTATATATTTCTAAACTCCCAAAAGTTGGTTAAAAACTATAATCTTTGAGCATTGTGAGTTTAATAAGCACAAATTCAATATTTGTTTAAATTGGTCCTTTCATCGTTACCAACGTGCTAGAAGTTGGCCATTTTTAATTGTACGCTCTCAAGTTATTTTGTAGTTTAACATGTTTTCCTACTTTGTGGAATTAAATACAAAATAAAAGAATTAAAACGAGGTCTCGTCCTGATTATTTGTGACTTAATTTTGTGGATTTATCCTTCCTGCCGTTTCTGTGTTTAAACTCCTTGATAAGAGAACGTTTCCATCCACTTAAAGTGCTGAAAGACTCAGATTGTTATTGTAAGTGTGTGACAACATTATGGGATGGATCCCTACAGAGAGAGAGCTTTTAGTTAAAGAGTAAGATCCTTATAGTTTTTCATAAAACAGCCCCGACATCACCATCACCAAACCCACCAGACTCCATGTAAATAATCAATACTTTTAACGTGTATAGAGCAGCATATCTCCATCAAACTCCATGTAAATGATCACTGTATTTAAAACAAAAGATATTAACTATTTGACATTGATATCTTTGGTCAATATATAATGCAACCCCCCCACCCTTTGATTGTTTCCTATTAATGAATGACAGGTCATACCCCTCAATCTCCACCAACTCCTGTTGTTCTATCTACCTTGAGACAAGTCTCTGTTATTGCAATTGCTGTGAACTTTTGATTTTTGAAAGGTTTGCAATAAGGCCCCTGCTGTTAATTGTGTAATATTCACACTGGCAGTAAGAACCAATGTAGAAATTATTATCTGGGTCAATGTTGTTTTCAATGTCTTGTGGTTTATGTTCTGTGTATTTGAAAGTTTCCAAGTTCAGTTGATCATATGTAACAGAAAAGTTTCAGTCCAAGTTTGCCATGATCATTGTGTTTGATATGTCCAGTTCAGTTTGTATACAGTTACCTTATGTAGGCCTATGTTGCTCTTGATTCATTCCTTCTTCAAACTTATCCAGCTCGGTGATGTCCCTGATGAGAATCACTTTCACTGCCTCAGGCGTCGACCCATGAAGTTTGATGTATATTTTACAATTTCTTGCCCATGTTGCCTGGATCTTGTTTTGTTTTCTAAGTATGCATGCTTTCTTGGCGATATCAGCATTTTTCTTGGTGAGGTGTTCGTTGATGTAAACTTGGGGGCCTTTTAATTTCCTCCCATGTCTGAGGAGTGCTGACTTTTTCTTTCTGTTGGTGAACTGGATTATTACCAATGGAGTGGCCGTTTTGTTTTTGCTCGGCAGAGTATGACAATCCTCAATGTCCCCGCTATCAACATAAATGCCTTTGCTATGTCTTTTGCCTTTGTTGTTCCAGCGTCTCCTTCTCTCTCCTTCTCACTCAGCCTGGCAGTGGTGAATCCAATCTCCTCAACCTCATCGGGTAGGATTGCATTTTTCTTAGGCGGCATATTCTCCTGGGCCTGGTGGTAGCTGGCGGCACCAGAGCACCTGAGATTTCAGGGTTTAAATCTCCACCTCTGAAAAGTGACGCTTCTTAGCCGGATTACGTCTGGCCATGTCATAAATAGATTGTTTCCAGCCACTGTATTTATCAATGTACGATCATTCATACGCTCTGATTGGTGTGATACGAACGTTTCATGAATCTTGTGAAGCCTTTTACAAGAGGATTTCTGCGCTCATATCTGCGCTGGTTACTACATTAGATTAGATTAGACTAGATTAGATTAGATTCAACTTTATTGTCATTACACATGTACAGGTACAAGGCAACAAAATGCAGTTTAGGTCTAACCAGAAGTGCAATCGCAGTAAGTGCAAGATATACAATGGTTCCATAAATGCAGGAGTTGGATATGTACTGAATAAATTTAGAAATTAATACTATTATAAACAGAATTTTACAGATAGATTTGTCCCATGACTATAATATATAGATAACTAGTATCGTGAACAAAATTTACAGCTGGATATGTGCTTAATATAATACACAGGTGGATATTACTATAAACAGAATTTTTACAGCTATGTACAATGAACATAACATACAGATGGCTATTACTATAAACATAATTTTTACAGATAGATATATGTAATAATTTAGGCTAAAATGAGCAGAATAACAATGATTTAAGGTAGTACAAATAAAGTTTGGGAAGAAGTTATACGAATTAAAGTGCAGTGGAAAGTAATTGCATATTACAGTTAAAGTACGTTATTGCAAATGTATGTGTAAACAATTGTTACTGCAAAGAAACAGTCAGCAGTGGAAATTGATATTCTAGTCAAGGTAAGTAGTGCAAAATGCAGAAATAAACAGTTGTTACTATAGTAACAGTCAGCAGAGCAAGTGAACATTATAGTATTGCAGATAACAAGATGGAGACAGGTGTGAGGAGGGAGAGGAAAGTCTATCAGTATATGAGGGGAGTGGGATCAATGAGGATTATAGTTCAATAAAGAGACAGCTCTGGGGAAAAAACTGCAGCTTCTTAGCCGGATTACGTCTGGCCTTGTCGTAAATAGTAGGGCTGAGGCCTCAAAACCGAGAATGTATTGGGGCGTGATATTTAAATTACGATCGTTTCCAGCCGCTGCATTTATCAATGTACGATCATTCTTACGCTCTGATTGGTGTGATACGAACGTTTCATGGATTTCACATGAAGCCTTTCGTAAGAGGATTTCTGCGCTCATATCTGCGCTGGTTTCTACGTTAAGTTGATAAATGAGGGCCATTAGCTCTAAGTATGTGCTTTAATACATAACTGAAGTGAACACACTAATGAGTAGCACAGTGGTGCAATCTGTTTACCTTGTCAGAAGATAAAGCCTTTTTCCAAGCTAAAAGAAAACAAGGCGCTCTTCTGCAAAAGCAAAGCTGGGAGTGCTTGAGAGCCCTTTTGAGGTGCAGCGTAATTTTTTGGCTTTGGGTGTGAGCCCAAATAGTTGTCGAACAACAAAGACAAGACAGCGATCAAGCGGTGGAACCGGGGTATTGAAGTCCATGCAACCGATGGATATGATCAAAACCTGTACACAGCCCAACCACTTACCAATCACATCACTGGAAAGTCAGCTTTACTACAGGGTCCTGACAGGATAGTGAATGTCGATTTGTCAAAATGGACAGTAAACTGCCAGAACTTGATTTTCCTTGAGAACATTACTTTTCATGGTGCTATCCAGCAGTTATATCATGATTTATCTCACCATGGAAATCATGTTGAGGGTCAAACTCTCTTCATGCATCACCCTTTCAGAGTGTCACCAGCAAAAAGAGAGATAGCAGAGGATGGTTTTGATCCATCTGCCTCTGGGCCCAGCACGTTTATGCTGCGCCATTTTGCTGAAAATCACCCCAGATGGGACATGAACCCACAATCCCGGGATTAGGAGGCCAGCGCCTTATCCCTTAGGCCACTGGGGCTTTACATTGACCAAATTTACCAGTTCAGGAGAAATACATATACAGTTTTGGAGACGTAATGAAACAGTAACCTTGACCATTGACCTCTAACATCAAAATCAGTTCATCCGCAACTGCAAGTGGTTATGTATGCCAAATTTAAAGTGATTCCCTCTAGGCGTTCAGAGATATTCACATTCACAAGAATTGGCTTGACAAAGGAGTTGCAGCGTTTGTCTAGACCTGCGGAGGTGGGTGTATAGCCGCAGACATGGCACCCCTTCTCTATTCTGCTTCTCTTCATAGTCGTCAGATTCATTAACCATATAGTCAATAATATAATAAAACTAGATGGAGGCAGGGCAGTGTTGCCCGATCCAGCAGGGGAGAGTTCTAGCCCGACCAGGCTCCTCTCTTTACCCTGTCTCTCTTAGTTACACTGTAATAGTTTTAGACTGCCAGGGGACTTCCTTTGACACACTGAGCTCCTCTCTCCTTTATCTTTCCATTTGTGTGCATCCATGTCCCAGAAATGCTTGTTACTAACCTACCTCTGGCGAGTCATTCCACAGAATCCTTATGTTCTTTTCCCCCAAGCATGTTTCCTTGGATCAGGGAGGCTCCAAAATCATGATTGCAGCTGTCGCTTTGGTCCTGCTACACATCCTGCAAAGCCCTGTTACATCTTGCTATGCTCTGGGGTGCCTTGTAATACCGTGCAGTGCCCTGCTATGCCATGAACTACTGTGGCTGCTGTTATGTGTATAGCTATAAATCTGCTCCCTAAAAACAATAACAGGTTTGGCACTTCTTTCCCTCCATTGTTCTTTGGCTACTTCATCACTCTTCTTTGCACCCATTCCCACTTGGACCTCCACAGGAAATAAAAGATGGCTCGTTCCAGGTGTAAAATCACTTTTCTGGGTGGGATAAAAACAGAGCTGATGAGTAAAAGCAAAGGTAAGCAAAAGCAAGTACAAAAGGCTCGGCCATAAAGCAAAGCTCACCGAAAATAGTTTCAACTCATCGGCGTTCCCCTCCAAGGAAGTCTTTAGTAAAAGGCATAAGACTTGTGCGTTATGAAGAGAAACCAGAGTGAGTCCTGACGTCTGCTCGAGAGCAGCAGAAAACCCTAGTCGACCCAGTCCAAACCATCGCGGTAAGCCTCACTGGGTGTCCAAACTAAAATGATAAGAGGCAACTTGGTAGACTCCTTACTGATGTTTATATCTGTACTCACAATGCCCTTTTTTAAAACACCAGCCAATCACAAGTGTTACATGTGAATAATCAATGTGTGAGTAATCAGGAAGCTCACATAAAAGATAGTTGCAAGGTCTACCAAATGTTTAACTTTACTACCCGTAAGCTGTTGGAACCTTGGATGCCACAGGTTCCCGAACCTGAAGGCCTGAAAAAATGGAGCAGAATGGCGCAGTGGAAGCGTGCTGGGCCCATAACCCAGAGGTCGATGGATCAAAACTAAGGCTATGAAAGTAGTCGCAATGGTTGGGAAAATTTAAGAAATACTAACAATTTGGTCTTTAATCTCAATAAAAACAATGTTTTTGGAATTTGTACTCACACAAAGGCTAAGACTGACCCTAGATGCTTTGTCATGACCCCAAAAAGGCCAGGACAAAAGACCGTGTGCAAAGGTTGAAGGAAATGCGATTATATTACTACAACAAAAGAAATGATAATTCAATGATGGTGGTAGTCAGTTTAGTCAGTGGTGAATGTGTATGCATGGATGGGTGTGAGGTATGGTGTCAGTGATTTATGCTGGACAGAGTAAAACTAACAAAGATGAGCGGGAGAGGTGTTGGACTGAGAGACCTCTAGGGCAATCACAGATGCACAACCAATAATAAAACACTACTGAGTGAATGCATTCAGAAAATGACGAACATTGTTCAGAAAGCTTAATGAAGCTTCATTTGACCATAACTATTAACCACCTGAAAGAAATTAAGTCTCTGGAAATATTATGACCTAAGCAATTAGACAAAATAGTGCAACGTAATTGCAAGGAAACTCAGATCTACAAAGACAAACTTGATAGCTGTGACTCCCTGATGGTCTAGTGGCTAGGATTCGGCGCTCTCACCGCCGCGGCCCGGGTTCAATTCCCGGTCAGGGAATGGTCAGGACTTGACAGATACAGATGTAACATTTGAAAGAGAAACTTTTTAGTTAACTTAGATATGTCAAATTCTTCCTCATTAGTTTAACGCTAGAACCCCAACACTTTTAAAGAGTATCATTTCCTTTAAATCAGCCCCCCGACAACTGATGTATCCTTTTGTTGTCTTTGATGGGTCATAAATACTTCATCTGCAATTATATCATAATTCATCTAACAATTATTTTCCTTTTTCAAACAGTAACTAAACCCCTGACCTACATTTTTTACCTGAAAACCAATGTATGTGAGTGTCAAGTAATGTTATTGTTGGATTCAATTCCAAATGTGGACATTTTAGTGCAATACAAAGGTGCATAACAGATTGCTTTCTACTTACCTGGATCGATGCAGAGCAGGGGGGGCCAACTAGTCAAGGAACAGCAAGAGACTTGGTATTTAAGAATACAAACTGACTATGTGACAGATGTGTAATCTGTCATGTCCTGCCTTCTGAAGCTCTAGCGAGGCGCCATTCCTCTTCACCATCTACACCACAGACTTCAACTACCAAACAGAGTCCTGCCATCTTCAGAAGTTTTCTGATGACTCTGCTGTGGTTGGATGTATCAGCGAGGGGGACGAGGCTGAGTACAGAGCTGTGGGGGGGGGGACTTTGTCACATGGAGTGAGCAGAACCATCTACAGCTCAACGTGACAAAGACCAAGGAGCTGGTGGTGGATCTAAGGAGAGCCAAGGCAGCAGTGAGACCTGTTTCCATCCAGGGAGTCAGTGTTGACATTGTGGAGGACTACAAATACCTGGGAGTGCACTTAGACAATAAACTGGACTGGGCCAAGAACACTCAAGCCCTCTACAGGAAGGGCCAAAGCCGTCTCTATTTTCTGAGGAGGCTGAGGTCCTTCAACATCTGCAGGACAATGCTGAAAATGTTTTATGAGTCTGTGGTGGCCAGTGCTATCCTCTTTGCTGTTGCATGCTGGGACAGCAGGCTGAGGTTAGCGGACGCCAACAGACTCAACAAACTGATCCACAAGGCCAGTGACGTTGTGGGGGTGGATCTGGACTCTCTGTTGGTGGTGTCTGAGAGGAGGACACTGTCCAAACTATATGCCATCTTGGACAGTGTCTTGCACCCACTCCATGGCTTGCTGCTAAATCACAGGAGCACTTTCAGTGATAGACTCATTCTCCCAAAATGCACCACAGAGCGCCACAGGAAGTCATTCCTGCCTGTGGCCATCAAACTTTATAACTCCTCGCTCTAAGTGTCTGACACACAGACACTTAGAGAGGTTGAAACTGGACAATATTATCTGTTTTGTGCAATAACACTGGCTTGTAATATTTGCAATACTCAACTGCTACTATTATTATTATTATTATTACTTTTCACCATTGCAACACCTTAATTATGTTAATTATGTAAATACTGTATCATAATAATCCTTTAACTATGTAAATATCCACACTCCTTGTATTTCTTTTTTTCTTTATTTGTATTTCTACTATTTGTGCAACTGTAACACAAAGTTTCCCTTCGGGGATCAATAAAGTATTTCTGATTAAAATCAGTGAGAGAAAGGTTGAACATTAACACTCTTCATCACAGGCAGACGTGATGAACACATGAAGATGGTTGACAGAGACGCAGTATTCATCCTCAGCCCTTTAAGACAGAGACGTAGTATTCATCCTCAGCCCTTTAAGACAGAGACGTTGTATTCATCCTCAGCCCTTTAAGACAGAGACGTAGTATTCATCCTCAGCCCTTTAAGACAGAGACGTAGTATTCATCCTCAGCCCTTTAAGACAGAGACGTAGTATTCATCCTCAGCCCTTTAAGACAGAAACGTAGTATTCATCCTCAGCCCTTTAAGACAGAGACCAACCCTGGCAGCAAGAACTCATAAATTTCAACTATTTTTTTTTTTAATTAAAGAAAAATCTATACAAATACATACACATGTAATGATGTGGGATACATTATTCTCATTAACAGATGTCACACATGACCTTCAAGACTCTTAGAAAGGTTTAATGTGCAATTTAAGTTCAGACCGTCCATAAAACGTCTTCAAACAGGAGTTTGAAAGTGAAAGTACCAAACATGGTTAGTTCTGAGGGCCGTCCTTCTTTTCTTCACAAACATAAACAGTTATAATGCAAATCACCCAGACTAGCAGCTAGCTTCTACAGCTAATGTCCACAGCCCAGACTAGCAGCTAGCTTCTACATACCTAAGTAGCCCGTATGAGCAGATGTATGAGAATTAATTTAGCCTGTCTCCTACATACATTGTCCTAGGGAAAGGGGGGGGGCAATTCATTTACCCAAGGGGCCACATTAGAAACAGTGGCTGTTGTGGATCAAGGTAGTAAGTATTAAAAGCTAAATGTACAATGTATATGTCGATGTATGTGTCACACAGAGGCCACTTGGAGAGATACCTGCTGCTGTACAAGTTGCTGATCTTCAGCTCATTAGATGGTCAGTTAGCTCCATCTAGTGGACAGATAGTAGAACTCCATCATCTGATGGGGGACTTCTCTCACACTGACTGGCTCCTGGACCAGGTTGGACTGGTTCTGATGTCTGTCTGACTCTGAAGTTATGAAGATGTCACAGCGCCATCGGATCAAATGCACATCGACACCAGAAACTCACACGTTGTAGAATTATTCTATTAATGTCAAGAAGTAACACAGATGTTGAGGAATGACATCCCTTTATACGTATATCTGGTGAGGGGAAACTCACATTGTTCACTCAGTTCGGTTCATTTAATACACACAGGACAGTGAGATATTGGCAGAGGTCGAAAATAACGAAATACATTACTTACTTTACTGTATTGAGCAGTTTTGTTGTGTATTTTGTATTTTTCAAGTTAAAATGTACTTGACTTTAAGGTAAAGGATTGTATTTTGCTACATTACAAATCCTATTGTTACTGAGTGAAAAGAAGTTTGACTAATGAAAACTGAAAGGTAGAAAAATAAAAAAATCACACCGGCTATAACCACTACACCAGACCTGGGCATTTTTTTTGTGCCAATGTATGCAGCTTCTTCTTCTGTGGTTGCAAGGCGCAATTAAAAAGAAGTAGAAGAAGTGGAAGTGTGGGAGCGGTCGGACCCATGGATGTATTAAGAGAACGGTCTGACCCCTGTGGCGACGAGCTGCGAACTGAATGGGAGACATTAACATGGACGGGAATCAGCTGTTATCCCTCAGAAACATCAGCTCATGGGAAAGAAAGAGAGGTCGATACAGAGCGCCGAGGTTTTAACCAAACATGGACGCACAACATCGCCACAACACTACGCCATTTTCTGGAGGGGAGTTTCTAGTTACTTTTCAGGTTTTTTCCCTTCTTGTCCAATGAAAACCACGTATCTCCAGATGTGTGTTGATGTTGAATGTTTGCGATAAACTGAAGTATGATTTCATAAGAGTGTCATAAAAAAGAATAAATCTGTAAAATAAGAAGAAACTAAATGTCAAAGTTCAACTCAGTTCAGTTTATTTAAGAAGAAGACAGATCAAATTAATAAAACAAATGATTATACATGGGTTAGAAATCCCAGAATTAGTCAAAAGCTCGCAAACTTCCCCCTGAATACAATCAGCTGTTCTCATGGCACAGGGAACATTTCACGAGTAGAAGGAAAAATAGATTCAATACAAATTTCAGCAAGTTTTGGACGTTAACTTGATGCCATCAGTGAAAAAGCTGAAGTTAAAGAGAGGATGGCTTCTACAAATGGATAATGATCCTAAACACACCTCAAACTCCACGGTGGATTACATCAAGAGTAAACTGAAGGTTTTGCCATGGCCTTCACAATCTCCTGACCTCAACATAATGTAAAATCTATGGATAGACCTTAAAGGAGCAGAAATCTCAAAGAACTGGACGACTTTTGGAAGAAGAATGGGCGAAGACACCTCAAACAAGAATTAAAGACTCTTGGCTGGCTACAAGAAGCGTTTCCAAGCTGTGATACTTGCCAGGGGGGGGGGGGGGGGGGGGGGGGGTACAAGGTATTAACTCTGCAGGGGACTTCAGTTGGTAGAGTAACAGCGTGAGACCGAGCCTGCTGGACCCATTCATAATGAGTCAGCTGTCTCTCTATGAGTATGTCCATCACCCCCAATCAAGTATCCATTACAGGATACTTGATTAAATTAACATATACACACATATCAATCTATATCTATCTATCTAGATAGAGATGGGAAGTAACGAAGTACAAATACTTTGTTACTGTACTCAAGTAGATTTTTTACCAATTATTGTTGTTACTTTTTACTGTTACTCCTTACATTTTAACACAAATATCGGTACTTTCTACTTCTTACATTTTACTAAATTGGCTCGTTACTTTAGTTTTGTACTAAATGTCGTCTATCAGGTGTGATTGTGAGTGCATGTGAGAGAATAGCGCGGGCACGCGTCTCACACCGCCAGCGGGCGCGCACGGCACACAGAGAAAAAAGTGAAAGAAAAGAAAAAGAAACTAGCTGTCTGGAGGATAATCAGCTGAGATCGTGTGCGTCTTTGAGAACTGTAAGTCATATAACTGATGTCAGTTCATTTAAGCCTGTTGTTGTATTGGTCTGTAGTTCCGACACATTTAAAAGTTACCTTGTTTGTGTTCTTCACCCATTAGCTAGGTTGGACCTGTTAGCTAGGTTGCAGCTGTTACCCAGGTTGCACCTGGCTGTTGATTCAATATAATGGCGATTGTTAAACGTCCTTGCTCATTAAGATAATGTTATTAATAGTGGGTTTATTGTTATTATTTAATAGCATTTATGATTCCTATGCATTGTGTATGGTAGCCTTTACGATGTTATTCATTTCTTTTATTACCACACACACAGCCATAGCAGAGCTGCCCCCCCCCCCCCCATGTTTATACTGATGCTTGATTGTAATCAAGCATCAACAGAGAGAAGTTGTCTCCGTCGTGTTTTAACAGACACACGTGGGCTGAAGTTGGAAACCAGAATAATCATTAAACCCAGTCCTAATCTAGTCCTCACTAAGTTTAAAGTAAATTTATTGGAGTTAGTTATTATTTTAGCGTCATCAATACCAAATTGAACCTAATTGGATGGGAATACACACATACTTCTCACATAATAACACTTGAATTCATCTTGCTACTTGGTCAGAATCTTATTAACCTGGAGACCCAATAAGCTATATGTTTTATATAGATTTCAGACCTATTGGCAGACAGATATTTAAAATGTAGGTAATGACATATAAAGAATAAAGAGCCTTTTTTCCATGTCCACTGTAGTTTCTTTACGTGTCTGGTCCAGGTAGCTTTGTCAATCTAAGGCTACTTTTATTTTTATACTTCAAGTAAATTTTAGAAGCCTCTTCTTTGTTACTTTTACTTGATTAAAGAAGTTAAATCAGTACTTCTACTTTTACCAGAGTATTTTTTAACACAATTATCTGTACATCTACTTGAGTACGGGAACTGAGTACTTTTGCCATCTCTATTTAAAGATAATGTACTTGTTCAGACTATTTCGGCTTCTCTCCAGTGTGAATGCGCAGGTGATAGTTAAGGTTACCCCTCTGAGAAAACGTTTTCCCACAGTGTTCACACGAGAACGGCTTCTCTCCAGTGTGAACACGTCGGTGATATGTAAGGTGACCACTCAGAGAAAACGTTTTCCCACATTGTTCACACGAGAACGGCTTCTCTCCAGTGTGAACACGCTGGTGAGATTTAAGGTCACCGCTCAAAATAAACGTTTTACCACATAGATCACACCTGTACGGCTTCTCTCCAGTGTGAACGAGCTGGTGTTTTTTAAAGTCATAACTATGAGTAAAGGCTTCACCACATTGATCACAGCTGTACGGCTTCTCTCCAGTGTGAACACGTTGGTGAGATTTAAGGTGACTTCTATTAGTAAAGGTTTTTCCACATTGATCACACCGGTACGGTTTCTCTCCGGTGTGAACACGTCGGTGGACTACTAGGCTACCAGTCCAAGAAAAGGTTTTACCACATGATCACAGCTGTACGGCTTCTCTCCAGTATGACTGCTTTGATGTATATTAGGGATCTCTTCATTGTGAAAGCTGCCCCACATTGATCACAGCTGTATGGCTTCTCTCCAGTGTGAACTCTCTGATGAATCTTTAAAGATCCAGATCTTGTGAAGGATTTGTCACAGTGTTGACATTTTGGTCTCTCTCCTCTTCTCCGTTTCTATAGCAACAGACAAACCGAGAGAGAGAGAGAGAGAGAGAGAGAGAGAGTTAGTGAACAACCTTCTTAAACCCTGGACTTGCTCTCATAACTTTTATAAGTTCTGAAATATTCTAAATTTTTTCATTTCACTAAATCATTTGCACACTTTTCAGTTTAGCCTTGAGTTAGAAATGTTACTGGTGGGGGTGTGGGGGGGGTACAGTTTTAAACTAGTCAAACCAAGGTGAAAACAACGGCTCCACAACATTATCAGATCATTTAGAAAGAAAAAACTATTTACATATTAAACAAGTTAGACTAAAAGATGACATAAATACAGATGAAAATATTGTGACACTATGCAGCATGCCCTAACGTTGTTGAATATCGAGGGAAAACAATATAACTGTAATAAATACACATATTAAACTGTAGCCTACTCAGTTCTGCTGCTTTCAAATCTCTGAGATGTAGTTAAAACCAATTTGTATTAATTAGTTAGGGCTGGCTCAGAAGAGTCCTGAACCATCCCTTGTTATGCTGCTATAGGCCTAGACTGCTGGGGGACTTCCCATGATGCACCCAGCACCTCCCTCCTCCTCTCCATCTGCATGCAACCTCATCCCATTAATACATGTTACTAACTCGACTTATTCCCTTTCCCGTAGTCTTGTGTCTCTCTCCCCCTCCTCCTGTCACTTCCTGCAGGTGGTTGTGGTTCTGGTGCTGTGGAGTCTGGATGTGTGGTTGGAGTCTCCTGTTGCCTCTGTGTTCCTGCTCAACACCCTCTGTTACAATTCTCCATGTCTCTCTCTCTCTCACCCCCAACCGGTCAAGATAGATGCCGCCCCCCCACCATCCCCTGAGCCATGGTTCTGCTCCAGGTTTCTGCCTCTTAAAGGAAGTTTTTCCTTGCCCCTGTCTCCTAGTGCTTGTTCTTGGTGAATTGTTGGGTTTCTGTAAATAACATCCCAGAGTCCGGTCTAAACCTGCTCTTTTTGGAAAGCGCAGTGAGATAACTGTTGTTATTGAAATAAAATTGAATTTAATAAACATCTGACTTACTATGAACGTTATTTACCAAAACTAAATGTTATCGCCACCAGCATAGAACAAGGAACAACACTAAGAATTATATCCATTTCTCTGTAATAATGAACATGTGACAGTGTTTCCTTCAGGTGTTTTTAGCAGTGGGGGGGGTCTGCCCCAACAGCAAAGAGTCAAGTCGTGAGATGGATAACAGTTAGCTAGCTAGCCTCTTTATGTTTATGTAACGTTAGCTTTAAATGTACATTTCTTAGCTTGAATTTGGTATCTGCGTTTCAAAGCCGTCTCCCACGGTGATGTTTTTGGTGGAGCTGCTCGTTTCATCGTCCATCAACACAACATCATGATGAGTAACTGGACGGCCCAATAACCTCTCAGTCATTGGTGTACTACTGAAGACTTGTTAAATTGTAATGTGAGCGGCAGCCAACGTGCATCAGCCCCATTTCTGATAGCGTGGCAGAAGAACTGTTACCATGACGATGCACCACAATAAAACCAACAGAGGAAACACTGTAACATGTTGCTCAGTAACACAAACTGAGAACAAGCCTCATCTATTACAACACATACATCCATAACGGAGCAAACAGTGTAATACACCTTTAACAGAGAAGCAGGTGGCTCCACAGGCTGGTCTGTTAACTGGTGATTACACGTTGCTAGGCAACAACCTGAACATCAACAACCTGAATATGGAGGCTGCACAAGTCATATTAAACAATCTGAAAATCTATCAGCTACGCAATAAGAAGCACAGCAACAGTAATAATATCAAGACAGTCTCTCTCTCTCTCTGTGTCTCTCTCTGTGTGCGCGTGCGTGTCTCTTTGTGTTTGTGTGTGTGTGTGTGTGTGGTGTGTGTGTGTGTCTCTCTCTCTCTCTAATTTTGTGCGCGTCTCTCTCTATGTGCGTGGTCTTTGTGAAAGCATCTGTGTGTTCATTAATATTGAGATCTGTGTGTGTGTGTGTGTGTGTGTGTGTGTGTGTGTGTGTGTGTGTATCTCTATGTGTGTGTGCGCGCGCGTCTCTCTGTGTGTGTGTGTATGTCTCTCTCTCTGTGTGTGTGTGTTTGTGTGTCTCTTTCTGTGTGTGAAACCCTCTGTGTGCATTAATTAATATTGAGACTAGATTCCTGGTCTCTTCAGTCTAGAGTAACCTCTTTCCTTCACTCACCTCCTCCTTCTTCCTCTTGCTCCCTCGCTCCTCTGAGTCTCCCGAGGCCTCCCTGACACCTTTCCTCTTGCCCTCCTTCTTCTCCTCCGTCTCCTCGTGTCTCTGCAGGTACTCGGTGATAAGGTCCAGGTCCAGGTTGTCTTGCGGCTCCCATGTGTTCTCCTCACTGGAAAGGTGAGTTCAGACAGAAGAACATCTCCTCACACTTTGTTTTTTAGGAAATACATTCTCACTCTAGCTGCTAATTTGGATTATTCCTTTTATCTGTTTCCATGTTGTAAGGTTATTTGCGGGTCTGCACATTAGTGTCAAAATACCAAACCTTCAACTTTGAGGGCATGGTACAATGCCGAAGGTTATGCTGTAGAATGTGTGCGTGTATATATATATATATATCTCAGGACCAAAAACACCAATTTTAAATATTCTAGACTCATACTTACTCTGAGAACCCCTTCCATTTCAGCAGAAACTCTACTCTTCCCTTCACCACTCTGCGGTCCAAAACCTTCTCCACCCCATACTCCTCCTCTTCCTCCTTCACTGCTGCAGGCTCCTCCTCCTCCTCTTCCTCCTTCACTGCTGCAGGCTGCTCCTCCTCTTCCTCCTTCACTGCTGCAGGCTCCTCCTCTTCCTCCTTCACTGCTGCAGGCTCCTCCTCTTCCTCCTTCACTGCTGCAGGCTCTTCCTCCTCTTCCTCCTTCACTGCTGCAGGCTGCTCCTCCTCTTCCTCCTCCTTTCCTGCTCCGGTCGCCAGCTTGACGTCTGCCCCAAGGGGGTGGTTTCAAATTGAGTAACCGGGGTAACAAATGATTTTCCTTGATTGGGGTTCACTACTTAACTCTCAGAGGAGAAACCCTGGAAAGCAGAATCACGGAGTCAGTGAGTGAGAGAACGAACCGCCGTCCTCGTCTCCAAATCTCTGTTTATTACAAAGTCTCCCAAACACAAAAGCATAAAACAGTCCTCAACAACAACATTCCCCTCGTTAAAACATGTTTCACTTCAATTTAAGAACCGTAACACCATTTTCTTTACTCCCCATTTTTCAGGGGGCAAAATCTTCCACACTCAATTTCTCAGAAATAGTCTCGTCCTTACCAAAATAAATATCACCCTTACTGAACAGTTTCAATAATAATATATATTTCTTCTTTCTACCTCCAAAACTCCTCCATTATACTAATGTCATCATGGAACACATGAACCATCATACACCTGGGGATAATAGTTCAACTTATCATACATTCCTTTACTAATACGCAGTAATTAGCCTGTGCCTATGTTAATGTTAACTAGCATGTTAGTTAGCAGTAAATAGCCTGTGTCTATGTTAATGTTAACAAGCATGTTAGTTAGCACTAATTAGCCTGAGCCTATATTAATGTTAACTAGCATGTTAGTTAGCAGTAATTAGCCTGTACCTATGTTATCTCCTAACATATACCTACCTCTCCGTCTCTGCTGATTGGGGAATGATTGAGATTTCTCTTGCACAGCTACCAGAAGACTTACAGCTTTCAGACAGGTTGCCCACGTCACATCTACGTCTTCAAGCTCAGTTGGAGGCTGCGCAGTAACGCTCAGCATCACCGGGAAACAGCTTCAAATAGACTTCACTGGTCTCAATGGAAGCAACGGGACCTGTTGGTCCATTTCTTTAACTGTCTATGATCCCACCCCGATACACACCTGTTAGCTAGCCGCGAGCTCTATTGTTTACGAAACCCGTTTCCCGCGGTTACAAACGCGTCTCTTTAGCTCGCCTTTACACATCATAAACTCCATAACTAACCCCCCACAGCTTCAGTCCACCAGACACATGGCAGAAGGAAACCGGCTGTTGTCATTGTTACCGAGTACCAACCTGGAAAGCAGAATTACGGCATCAGAGAGTGAGAAAACAAACCGCCATCCTCATCTCCAAAGAGGAGGAAAGTGTCCGTCTCCTGGGCACCGGGGTGTACCGATACCCGCACATTGGTTCCGCTTTCTTTGTTTCCCCGCTACGTTAATATTGCTCACCAATAAAATTTGAAATTCGTACTAAACGCTACGCTGGATATTATGTTATCCCTTAAGGGTGTATCACACATTCAAGCTGAAATAAATGTGGTGATATGCTGCTCTATACACGCAAAAGTAGTGATTATTTACATGGAGTCTGGTGGAGATATGCTGCTCCATACACGCTAAAAGTAGGGATTATTTACATGGAGTCTGGTGGAGATATGCTCCTCTATACACGCTAAAAGTAGTGATTATTTACATGGAGTCTGGTGGAGATATGCTGCTCTATACACGCAAAAGTAGTGATTATTTACATGGAGTCTGGTGGAGATATGCTGCTCCATACACGCTAAAAGTAGTGATTATTTACATGGAGTCTGGTGGAGATATGCTGCTCTATACACGCTAAAAGTAGTGATTATTTACATGGAGTCTGGTGGAGATATACTGCTCTATACACGCTAAAAGTAGTGATTATTTACATGGAGTCTGGTGGAGATATGCTGCTCTATACACTAAAAGTAGTGATTATTTACATGGAGTCTGGTGGAGATATGCTGCTCTATAAACGCTAAAAGTAGTGATTATTTACATGACCTGAAGGCGGCGGCCTTCAGTCTTTTAGACTTTTAATCTGAAAAGCCCCGACTTAAAGTAAACCGGAAGTTTTGGGGCTGGCGGCGGGATAGCTGTGTGTTTTGTTTGCTGGCGAGCTTCTAGGTGAGTTTTTTCGGAGACAGAGCTCCAGGCGAACCCGCACGCGTCCAAGTAAATATCTTAATAACTGCTCTGTTACACGGCAGCCAGAGTGCGTGCGAACAATAAGCGAATAGAAGCCCGAGCGGCGCATGCGTTAACATGCTGGGTCAGCTCTATTGTTAGCTCCGCTATTAGCTTCATGACTAACTGCTAGCTTCTCCGCTAGCTCCGCAGTTACCTTCGTGGCTACCTGCTAGCTCCGCTGTTAGCCACGAAGCTAACGTCTAGTTCCGCTGTTAGCTTCGTGGCTAACTACTAGCTACGCTATTAGCTTCGTGGCTAACTGCTAGCGTTAAAGGCTCAGCTCTCTTATAATATGTGTTGTGTTGTCTGATTTAACGTCATTTTTCCGTGTTTTTAGTCAGTTTGAGAGGAGTTTTAAATGCTAGCAGCATCGGGCAGAAGCTAAAAGGCTGATTAGCAGTCCATGGTGCTTGTTTCTTAAACCATTAATTCTTATACTGTGAAATTCACTTCACAGTACTTCAATTTTTCATACAGAAAATCCTGAAATAGTCCAAATAAAGTCCAATAAAGTACAGTAACATAAAAAGGTCTAAAGAAGTTGTAATAGTTCAAGAGAGTGCACTATGTGTATATGTGTGAATATGTGTTCATGTTATGTTGTCTTGCCACTAAATTTTCCTTCGGGATGAATAAAGTATCTATCTATAGTATCTATCTATCGTATCCACTATCTATCTATAGTATCTATCTATATATAGTATCTATCTATATCTAAAGTATCTATCTATAGTATCTATCTATCTACAGGATATATCTAGATCTAAAGTATCTACAGTGTATATCTATCTAAAGTATCCACAGTATCTATCATCTATCTATCTAAAGTATCCACAGTATCTATCATCTATTTATCTAAAGTATCTACAGTATCTATCTATCTATCTAAAGTATCTACACTATCTATCTATCTATCTATCTATCTAATGGCGGTTTTCTACTGCGTGGTATCTACTCAACTTGCCTCGACTCTACTCGCCTTTTTTGGTTTTCCATTACAGAAAAAAGTCCCTGGGACCTGCTACCAGGTACTTTTTTTTTTAGTACTACCTCAGTCGAGGTTCCAAGCGAGCTGAGGCGATACCAAAAGGTGACGTGGAAACCTGCAGACTGCTGGTTGGTCGGATCACTGCGTTTTTAGCAAACAAGAGTTCAGAGTGTGTGTCCAGAACAAACGGGACATTTATAAAAAAAATCTAGCCAGACACCGACACCGAGATTATCCACTCTCTGCAATATTCTCACTTTTCAACTGTTCAATATTAAGAGCTATTAGGGGCTTTATGTCATTTCCAATATTGCACACTGTTACTTTAAAAAAACAAGACAATTTATCAAAGAAAAGTTTTTATTTAACTTTTCAAGTAGCGCATCAAACCCTCCTGTACATCCCGGTCTTCTTCCTCTGCACCCTGGGACAGTGTCCCCCCCCCGGCTCTGCTGGCCCAGATACATCCCAGTCGTTGTCATAAGCCTCTCCATGACTCTCATAAAGATTATACAAAGCCCAGCAGGTCAGAACCAGAGATCTCACCGGTCGGACATCGCCCACCAGACGGTCTGCGGCGGCGAGTTTGCAAAGCGTGAATGCTCTGAAACACAAACAGTACACAGCACACATGTTGGTGTGTAATCATGGTTGCTAAAGTTCATGTACTTGATATAACGCTAACGTATAGTAAATACTGACCGGGGCCCCTAACACATGCAGATGTTAGCTAACGTTACCAGGAAACGTAACTTACCCTTTTGTGTCGGCGAACAACTGTCATGTCGACGTCTGAACTCCGTCAGAATTCCCAAACTCCTGTTTCTTTTAGCGGTGATTTTTGTTGCTTCCTTCAGCTTCTTTTGAAACAAAACATTTCTTCTGGCTGTGGCGAGTAGCCGACGTGCTGTTGTGAGTCGCGTTGAATATTACATCATCACGCCTAGCTATGGTGACCAGCCACGCTGAGGCGTTACTCATTTTGCAATGGAAAACGGACGTAGAATGCGTTGAGTCAAGGCGAGTCGAGCTGTTACCAGCAGTGGAAAAACGCCATATCTATCTATCTATCTATCTATCTATAGTATCTATTTATATCTAAAGTATCTATCTATAGTATCTATCTATATCTGAAGTATCTATCTAAAGTATCTATCTATCTGTCTATCTAAAGTATCTATCTATCTCCAAGTACATTCAACTAATACTACCTTTCCTCCAGTCCGTTATGAATGCAGAACTCTGAGTTAGGGCTGCACGATTATGGCCTAAATGATAATCACGATTATTTTGATCAATATTATGATCACGATTATTTGTTGTTTTTAACCAAACACCTTTTAAAGTCACATAGGCTGTTTATAACTGCTTTCACATCTCTACTCTTATGTTGAAGTTGTATGTTGTATAGACATATAACTGCAACACATGGAAATGTAAATTATCTGAAATAAATAGCCTAGGATATATTTAAAAAAAAAAGTATCTCTCTGAAAGCTCCTTCACTTGTTTTCATTAATAACTGATTAAAAGAGCTAGGGAGGCGGGGGGGGGATGGACGTACTCACAGAGAGACGGCTGACCCATTATGAATGGGTCCAGCAGCTCCGTCTCACAGGCTGTTGCTCTACCAACTGAAGTTAGTTGCATTCAATAACTTCTTCTGTGTTTGTCGCCATGGCGGCTGCGATAGCAAAGTTGCCACGGAAAAACTGGTACAAATACAGGTTTGCCTCTCATGCTTAACAATATACAGCTGTGTTAATAACAAGCAAACCAGCAACAGAGACGGGGCGTGGTTGCACGGAGAATGAGAAGAGAGAGAGTAAGAGGAGAGAGCCAGAAGAAACAGAAGAAATGGGTAATGTAACGTAAAATTAAACCATATTGATATAAACAACATTGCTTTGTTTGTGGAGAGGCAGCAGATGCGACCTAGAGGAAAAATATTACTCACGCCCTAGAGATCTGTGAGCTAACAGACAAAAACTAGCACCGACTAGCACTGGTCACTGCTGTTCTCTGAATAACACAGACGGGCCAAATTGGTGCGTTTACTGGTAAACTGGTAAACCTTGAGACCGACGTATAACACACTGCTATCTGTTGAGTTTTCCTCCCGTTCCTCTGTCCTCTGTGACTGTCTCCATCTAGAAACTAAGCTGCACAGTGCAGGGAACGACTCTGACTGGCTCATGATCAGACAGTGGTTTACGGAGCGGTAGATGGGCTTTTGCCAAAAAACCAAGAGCGTTCTATGAAATGAAAAAAAAAATCGCTTGATTACTCAAATTTGATCGTGGGAAGCCAAAATCGTGATCATGATTAAAATTTGATTACTTGTTCAGCCCTGCGTTGCACCTCAAACTTGCCCAAAACCTTTGGACCCCACTGTATTCCCTTAAAGAAGCGACCAGGCCTGCCTTGTTTTAATCTAGTAAAACACGATCAACTAGAACTCACTCACACCTCCCATTAGTTCTTCTAACCCTTGTATCATTATCTCTGCATGTCGTCGTCCCCCCCCCTTGGGTCTACCAAAGGCACCTTCAGCAGACGGCAAGCTGGCGACCGGAGCAGCAAAGAAGGGCAAGAAGGAGGAGGAGTATGTGGTGGAGAATGTTTTGGACCGCAGAGTGGTGAAGGGAAGAGTAGAGTTTCTGCTGAAATGGAAGGGGTTCTCAGAGTAAGTATGAGTCTAGAATATTAATACTTGGTGTTCTTGTTCCTGAGATATATAATATATTTACATATTGCACAAAAGTGTCAGCATGGTATCATGCCGTCAAAGTTAAAGGTTTTGGTATTTTGACACTATGTTGCAGACCAACAAATAACCTTACAAGATCGCAATAGAAAAAAAGGAATAATCGGAATGATAATTAGAGTGAGAATGGATTGTCTAAAAACAAAGTGTGAGGAGATGTTCTTCTGTCTGCACTCACCTTTCCAGTGAGGAGAACACATGGGAGTCACAAGACAACCTGGACCTGGACCTTATCACCGAGTACATGCAGAAACACGAGGAGACGGAGGAGAAGAAGAAGGAGGGCAAGAGGAAAGGTGTCAGGGAGGAGGAGGTGAGTGAAGGAAAGACTGTACTCCAGACTGAAGAGTCGCAGAAATCTAATCTCAATATTAATGACACAGAGGGTTTCACAAATGTCTTTAATCCTTGTGTCGTCTTCCCGTTAACCATGAACTTGTCCTTCCAGGTCAAAATTGAAAATTAATATTTTTCCGTGCTTTTCCAATGTTTTTGTTGCTTTTTACAGCTTTTGGTGCTTTTTTTAAAAACCTGAGCTGGTTTGATAAAATGTTTTACATTTATTCTTGGAATTCATGGTCAACAAACCTCATTTATATCAAATTATACATACATCTACTAAAATCCCGGATGATCTCCCATTTGTTACTAAACAGCTGGCTAAAAGGCTGGCAACAAAATGGAGGCCCCACATAAATTGATCAAACGCACGGTGGCTAAGTGGTTAGCACTTCTGCCTCACAGCAAGAAGGTTCTTGGTTCGAATCCAGGGCGTTCCGGGCCTTTCTGTGTGGAGTTTGTATGGGTTTCCTCCGGGTGCTCCGGTTTCTTCCCACCATAAAAAAACATGCATCCTAGGTAGGACTACAGTTGAAAATTAGGCAATTGGCTAACACTGGCGCATTTACAGAAATGTTCATTAATGTGCATTGTCCTAATCAAATAAATAAATATCAATTCAAAAGTAGTTTATCAAAAACTGACAAAACACTGGATGTTACATTTCCCATAATGCAACTCCATAATAGTGATGTTGGCAGATAATAAAGAAAAGTAATGCGTCAGTCAAACAATGTTCCATAGATATGCTCTAAATGTTGTTTCTAGTTTAAGATAGAGCTCTACAGCATGGCACCTCACTAACTCACTCTTTTGGTTTTTCTCTGTTGATAGAAACGGAGAGGAAGAGGAGTCAGACGTCACCGCTGTCAGCACTGTGACAAATCCTTCACAACATCAGGATATTTAAAGATTCATCAGAGAGTTCACACTGGAGAGAAACCTTACAGCTGTGATCAATGTGGGGAAAACTTTTCTCATAGTGGTAGCCTTAAATCTCACCAGCGCATTCACACTGGAGAGAAGCCGTACAACTGTGAACAATGTGGGGAAAACTTTTCTCATAGTGGTAGCCTTAAATCTCACCAGCGCATTCACACTGGAGAGAAGCCGTACAACTGTGAACAATGTGGGGAAAACTTTTCTCATAGTGGTAGCCTTAAATCTCACCAGCGCATTCACACTGGAGAGAAGCCATACAGCTGTGAACAATGTGGGGAAACCTTTTCTCAGAGGAGTAACCTTAAATCTCACCAGCGCATTCACACTGGAGAGAAGCCGTACTGGTGTGAACAATGTGGGGAAACCTTTTCTCATAGTAGTCACCTTAAAACACACCAGCGTATTCACACTGGAGAGAAGCCGTACAGCTGTGAACAATGTGGCAAAACCTTTTCTCAGAGGGGTAGCCTTAAAACTCACCAGCGCATTCACACTGGAGAGAAGCCGTACAGCTGTGAACAATGTGGCAAAACCTTTTCTCAGAGTGGTAACCTTAAATCTCACCAACGCATTCACACTACCTCGTTGTGAACATGTTTCAGAGCCAAGCTGTTTCCTCCTCATGCCCTGATAGCTGTGTTGTTATATTCTGATCTTCTCTCCACATTGAAGGCTGACCAGCAGTAACTTTATCTTCTGATCAACATGTATGTTATTGTGGATCAGCTGGACTGTTTTCTGCCTGTCCTCAGAGCCCTTTACCATTTAGGCACCAGTATTGGTGCCTGAAGCATCCATCCATCCATCTTCATCCGCTTTATCCGGTATCGGGTCGCGGGGGCAGCAGCTCCAGTAGGGGACCCCAACCTTCCCTTTCCCGAGCCACATCGACCAGCTCCGACTGGGGGATCCCGAGGCGTTCCCAGGCCAGGTTGGAGATATAATCTCTCCACCTAGTCCTGGTTCTTCCCCGAGGCCTCCTCCCTGAACCCATCCTTTTAAAAATACATTTTTTAAATGTATATATTTAAAATAAAAAGGATCACAAAAAGACAGACAGCAACATTTAAGAACGGCTTGTTTATTACTATATGGTCCAAATTAAATGTAATAAAAATAATGTACTTTTCCAGCAATTGCTCCGAAATGACAGAAACAACCACTAGATGGAAAAAGGCAGCCCTGGTATTTCAGTGGCACCGAAATGAGGCCCCAAAATCCCCGTTACTATTCGGTCCGATAGATACCGGGTGTTGAGGCACCGGTGCCGTACTAGCACCGGGTTTCGGTACCCAACCCTAACCACAATGTACCCACCGTGGGAAGGAGAAGGCCCAAAGGAGAAACGTTAAGACGTTTAAAGACATGTTTGAAAATGTTTTTATTTTGGTTTTATTTTGTAAAAACTTTCTTCTCATCTCTAGAAACATACACATTTTTTTGGGCTTACAGGATGTCAGCGTAATTTTCATTTCAGGAATACATTTTTGTCACCCTTATAATGTAAATTGGTCCAAACAGTCCTCTCATCATTACCAACACACTAGAAGTCGGCCATTTTTAATTGTACGTGTTCAAGTTATTGTTGTTTTGTAGTTTAACGTCATGTTTTCCTACTTTGTGGAATTTCATTTAATAATCTTTGACATTTCATATATTCTGTGACTGAATGTGGTTTTAAATCTGTTGAGGTCTGTTCAGACCAACTGCCATGCTTTGCTTGTTTGCAAGACATGATGTCTCTCTCTTTCTCATGCACGCAACAAACTCTCTGGGCAGGCAAAACAAAGAAAGGAGAGGTAACCTTGGTCCTCATGACATCATAAGGGGAGGATTCCAGATTGGTCCATTTGAGCTTTCATTTTCTCAAAGGCAGAGCAGGATACCCAGGGCTTGTTTTACATGTAACACCATTTCTAACCACTGGGGGACCATAGGCAGGCTGGGGAAATCATATAAAAGACCTCATGAAGTGACATTTTCATGCTATGGGACCTTCAACCTCTCCTTGAGAGAGATTCTGCGTGTAGGTTTATCTTTGTATTGTACTGCTAAAATTGCCTAAACGTTTAATAAGGGCAATAAAGTGCAATTTGTTTACCTTGTTGTGAGTGCAAGCCTTTTTCTCAGCTAAAAGAAAACAAGGTGCTCTTCTGAAAATGCAAAATCTAAATCAGTTTAGCCATGACTCTAAGTGGTTGTGTATGCCAGATTTAAAGTGCTTCCCTCTAGGAGTTCAGAGATATTGCATTCACAAGAATCGGATGGACAGACATGAGGATACAGTCACCTTAAACCTTTGACCTCCAAAATATAATTTGATAAATTTGAAGAAATTCCCTCCAGAAATTCCTTCCTCGCTCCTGTGTTATCACGTTCACAAGAATGGGAAGTGCGTACGTATGTGGAAATGGACGGACGACCCTAAAGCATAATACTTCTGGCCACGGCTGGCGGCAAGACAAAACTAACTAGAGAAAAAAAAAGAGGTGGGGTTAAGGCCTGACAGAATAGAGAATGTTGTTAAAGTTTCTGTACAGCAGGAGAGGAATTGTTTTGGAGAGTGAGACTTTGTTGAAACAAAATAAAGACAGCTGTGCAACTGAGTCAAGGTTTAGAACATGGTGAGATTTAATTATTCCCTGCAGAGAATAACCAAGTGGGAAGACAGTTTTCACAGAGTTAACGCAGTAACAGTGTGACAACCTCTTGCAAAATTAAAACAGTAGCATCCCCGTCTTATATCCTGTTTCCCCTAGAGAAGATTTTTCTTTCCCATTACATGGTCTACACTATTTGCCGCATCATGGACTCTAGACGTCACGGGCGGGGCTTCCAGTACCTCGTGGACTGGGAGGCTGACGGTCCTGAGGAGAGGTGCTGGATACCTCGGCGTCAGATCCTGGACGCGGACCTACTCCGGGACTTTTATAGGCTCCATCCTGGTGCTCCTGGCAGTCCGCCCGGTTGCATTCGTCGGAGGGGAGGTACTATCATGACTCCAGCGTCATGACTTGGTGTTGCCGGTGTTCTGGGTATCACAGCTGATTCTCTACTACACACACCTGCTGTCACCTGCAGTCTGCACACCTGGTCCTGATCACCACCTCTGCTCCATTTAAACCATGACCTGACATCCATTCCCTGCCGGATCGTTAGCGTAATCATTTCATCCGTCAACTCCAACTACATTCCTGGACCTGCACTGTCCTCCTACCACCCATTCTATCCACTGCCTACCTTCCGGACTGACCTGTTGCTACACTGCTTTTTTTTCAATAAATACTCACCTTATTATTCATAAACACTTTGTCCTGATCTGCTTCTGGGTTCCTGTTTTGACTTATCGTGAAAGCATCAATGATCTCTTTCCATTCCACATTCTTCCAACGGCCTAATGCATGTTTTTAGGCTGCCAAATAGGACACAAGTTACTGCAAATTTGTTTGTAGTAGTAGTTTATTTGAACATGTAAAATATTAAAATAAATAAATATATATACATACATTCATGCATACATATATATAATTAAAATGACAGATAAAATAGTTGTTGAACGACAAAGACAAGACTGCGATCAGTTGGTGGAACCGGGGTATTGAAGTCCCGTCCATGTAACCGATGGATATGATCAAAACCTGTAAACAGCCCAACCAATTACCAATCACATCACTGGAAAGTCATCATTACCACAGGGTCCTGACAGGGTAGTGGATGTCGATTTTTTAATATGGACAGTAATCTGCCAGAACATGACTTGCCACTTTTCATGGGCTGTCAACAACTTTTCCAGCAGTTATATTATGATTCATCTCACTATGGAAATCAGGTTGAGGGTCATAATCTCTTGATGCATCACCCTTTCAGAATGTCTACCCTTGTGTCACCAACAAAAGATGGTCAGTGGAGGATGGTTTTGATCCGTCGACCACTGAAGTATGGGCCCAGCACGCTTCTGTTGAACCACTGTGTTAAAATTCACCCCAGATGGGACTAGAACCCACAATCCCTGGCTTAGGAGGCCAGTGCCTTATCCATTAGGCCACTGGGGCTTTTCACCCCCCAAGCTCAACAGTTCAGGAGAAATACATATACAGCGACTCCAAGTTGTTATGTAAGCCATATTTAAAGTGCTTCCCTCTAGGCGTTCAGAGATATTGCATTCACAAGAATCAGATGGACAGACATGAGGACACAGTCACCTTGACATTGAACCTTCTCATCAATTGATTTGCGAGTTCATGTGAATGTTTTTGCAAACATTGAAGAAACACAAACATGGGCGTTGTGATAAGATGGTGCCGTCTATCGTTGTTTCTGAGATCAACAATACCTTCTAAAGTTGAATAGCTATTGCGTACCCGGTAATATTAGAGAAGAGCTCTCGTTGGCACTGTAGGCAACAATTTAGAAAATATAGTTACTTTTCACTTTAAACTGTTACATCTCCTCTGAATCACCATCTGCACATTTTCGAGCCTCATTGATACGCCGACCACCATCTACAGTAGGTAAATCACTGGCTAGCTATGCAGGAGTACCTCATACCTTTTACCAGGTTCAGGTGGTTATTAGTTACGGTCAAATGAAGCTTCATTAAGCTTTCTGAACAATGTTCTTTATTTTCTGAACACATTCACTCAGTAGTGTTTTATTATTGGTTGTGCATCTGTGATTGCCCTAGAGGTCTCTCAGTCCAGCACCTCTCCCGCTCATCTTTGTAAGTTTTACTCTGTCCAGCATAAATCGCTGACACCATACCTCACACTCATCCATGCATACACCTTGCATTCATGTATACAACCTTTGCACACGGTCTTTTGTCCTGGTTGTTTCATGGGGTCATGACAAAGCATCTAGGGTCAATCTTAGCCTTTGTGTGAGTACATAGGTCTCCACGTACATTGTTTTTATTAAGATTGACGACTAAATTGTTAGTTTTTCTGAAATTTTGCAAACCGTTGCAATGCTTTTCGTAGCCTCGTTGGCGCAGTTGGCAGCGCGTCAGTCTCATAATCTGAAGGTTGTGAGTCCAACCCTTACACGGGGCAGGTGTTTTAAAAACAAAAATAACACAAATGATGCTGAAAATACAGTGACATTCAGGTGGTTGAACACTGGCACTATCGCATGAATGGACTTCTTTGGTTATTTCTGAGATTGATACAATGAAAGGGATTATTTAAGAGTGGTAGCAAACCAATGAAAAGGGTTATAGAACATTTGTGGTATGTCCTTGGACATACTATCCAAGCAGGGAGATGAGTACAGAGATTTGGGTGCTAGCAAGATGGATGTAGGTTGCCCATTGTTCATTTAGACTTACCAGCAACATTGTTATTATACAAACCTGCTTGAAAAGCCACAATTCTCTTTAAACAAGGCAGTGTCTTAACAGTTCAGGTATGTCAAATGGACAACTCATGGAGCAGAATATGCAACTCTACGCCTGAACAGGGACTTGAACCCGGGACCCTCAGATTAAAAGTCTGATGCTCTACCGACTGAGCTACCCAGGCTTCGAAAGGAACTGGATGTGGAAAAAACAATCTCCTGAGACCATTGAGCTGTTGCCATGATCATGGTCTTCTGGACAGCAGGAGGGTAGACCACGATTTGCACATTGCCTGAGAACACCAATTGTTATTGCACAAACTGGTTGAAAATTGGCCAAATTGGCCAAAACGGTTAAAAAGCTCAAAGTCACAACTCATCATGGCCACTAGCAGACTGTGAACATACTGCAAACCTGCATGACAGATGACGTTAGCGAGCACTTCATACATATCCCAGAATCAAGCTGTCGCCTTACCAGGGACTTGAGCTGTATTCTTTTTCGCTGAAAACGTTGATAACCTAATGCAATTTTACGGCTCTAGACAAATAAACTTTACTGCTAGTGAGTATAATAAAACAACTCTCTTCCTCTTGACGGGAAAAATCCACCAGATGACTTGCCATCCAAGCAGGGAGATCAGCACAGAGATTTGGGTGCTAACAAGATGGATGTAGGTTGGCCATTGTTCATTTAGAGATAGCACCCGTATTGTTATGATGCAAACCTGCATGAAAAACAGCCACATTTCTTTTTAAAGACTTGCACATGTTACTTTAATGATACAACAGAGTGTGAACGTATTAAGGGTGCCAAAGTGTACAGTTTATCATGGCAGCAAGCAGAATGTGCAACTGTACGCCTGAACAGGGACTGGAACCCTGGACCCTCAGATTAAAAGACTGATGGGCTACAGACTAAGCTATCCCTCAGGGGGTAGTCCAGGTATGTCCAGCTGGGAGGAGGCCACAGGGAAGAGCCAGGACTAGGTGGAGGGATTATATCTCCAACCTCTCGGAAAAGGGAATTTTGTCCAGTCCCCTTCTGGAGCTGGTGGACGAAGATGGATGGATGGAACCCTGTTCACTAGCTCATTGTATTCTTGCATGACAGGCAAAAATGTCACAGGTGCTGTAGCTTAGTGGTTAAAGTGCCTGTCTTGTAAACAGGAGATCCTGGGTCCAAATTCCAGCAGTGCCTGGTTATCACTAACAGTATGTGCACTACAAAGATTTTATCCATTTGTTTTTGCTGTAGTAATTAACAAGCAATGTTTAATTTTGCCCAGTTTTGGCCTGTTGAGGGCCAATAAATATCAAAAGGAAAATGGATTGAACCCATTTGTTAATGCTTTTAAACCTTGATTTGTTGGGGCTGAACGTGGCCCAGGTGTACGCCAGGACCCTGTGACACTGTTGGGTGGGGTTTCAGGTGCATGTGATGCTGACTGAGGTCAGAGGTGAAATAAACATGAACTTTACCGGCCAAGGCACTTTAGGCGCTGACTGCCTGATTTTAACGTCTACGATGCTGCTTTAATAAAAATTAATAAATTGATTATTTGATATTAGTTGACTATATCGTGACATGCAACTGAAGGAACAATCACCAGGTCATCATGTAAGAATAGGGGAGCCAACTCGTAAAGATCACCACCAATAAACTGTAATTTCTCGAAATATCGTCCTTCCCTGTATGCCTTTGCATCTTGGATGCTTTTCTGTTGTTTAGACATGGCTACATTCACATAAAGTGTCCAAAGTGCACAATACTGCACTGTACTCTGTTCAGTTGTTTACACAGAGTTCCTCCAATATGGCCGCGCATCCAGTTTTGCACCCAGAAGTGCTGTGGCTCAGTTGGTTAAAGTGCCTGTCTAGTAAACTGGAGATCCTAGGTTCAAATCCCAACAGCAATGTTTTGTTGCAGAAATTACATCAAATTGTGTTTCATCCCTTGACTTGTAATTAAGTTGCCTGCCAAGAGATGGTTTTGTGTGCGGAGCATTAATTCTTACTCAGTGGTGAGTGAAATGGAACAGTTTGACAGACACAGGCCTGTAGTGGAGCAAAAGTAGTGCGTTTATTAATTTAACTAGTCATCAGGCAAAAAAAACACATTGTGGGTATTTTATTGATGTTTTTGTGTAATTGTAACATGCCATTTTCATTTGCTACCAGGGTACTTTAACAGGGGTTGGGTTGACATGATGATGACACGCAAACAGAGGTAATCCCTGCATCAAAAAGGTGCTGCTGGGATTTGAACCCAGGATCTCCTGTTTACCAACTAAGTCACAGCACCTCCATACTACTTTTACCTTCCTTCCTTCCTTCCTTCCTGCCATCCATCCATCCATCCATCCATCTTCATCCGTACCTGGCAGGTCTCTCCATTCAGCAGTTTGAGAACGCCAGACCACTCCTTCTCATTGGTGCTGATCATCCACATCTCACCCCCATAGAGCCAGTGAAGCTTGGCCCACCAGGTGGACCACTCACCATTCAAACCAGAATGGGGGGGAACGCTTCAGGGCCCAGCACGGATCGTGGAGCAACAGCTACGGCCGCAACAGTGCCTTCTGACGTCCACTGTTCCTTCCAACATGGAGCTCTTCCAGATTGTTGAGAATCTCTAGCAGCTGGATGTGCTGCCATACAAAAATGAGAAAGTGGTAACCAGGTCAAGACAAGACCAGGAGGCAGTAAGTCTGCTTGAAGAGAAGACTACGCGTGTGGAGGTGGACAGAATACTCAGCTATGCTGTAACAGTTTCCCTAACTCACCCGGCAAGGGAAAAGTACAATGCATAAGAATTAAGGTAATGGGTGGATCGCTGATATCTATCGGCTATAATCTAGTCCTGCCTACTTTATTTAAACAACCCCAGAATACCCTCAACCCCACAAACACCCTAATTGCCTCTAATTTAGCTCAATAAACATGCTAATAAAATAAAGACCATGGAATATAAGTGTAACTGCTTAACTGTGTAACTAATTAAACAGGATGCACCATCTTCGTCCCCATCCCTTTCTGGCAGCCACATTTGATAAGAATGGCCGAGCAACCAAAGGAGCGTATGTGAAGTAGGTAAGGGAATGTACTGTTGAAAGTCGGTGTGCAAATGTGTGCTGATGACTGTGTAACCCTTGCAAGCAACTTATCTTATCACCTCCCCTAAGTTACACCACCACAACAAACAGCAAAAAACAAAACAAAAACCGTATTGACCCAACGCCTCCAGTGGAGACTGCGACCTGAACGCAGCACCTTGGACTGCTCAGCCATCCTGACTGAATATTCCAACGTGTAGTAGGATCTCTCAGAAATAATAATATGGTAAGTCAACTATGTCATAATATAGTTATGTTCTCAGTCATCCAGGTCATACTTATTAAAGGAAGGTTTCCCTATTGTCAGCCCAAATATATGGGTTTATGGGGACATGGAAGAATGTCACCAGAGTGGAAATGTGCTTGACAATGGCAATACATTGCGCGGGATGTGAAGGCATCTCACTGACTCTGTACACCAATGTGCAATGCAGGTTAAATCCTGTGGTGGGAATCAAGATCCACCAATGTTTCTGTCCAAAATGTCCACCTGTGTCCAGAAATGTGCCTACTAGATGGGAAATAGACTGACATTTGGGTAAACATTGTGGAAATATCCTCAATATGTTCAACTAAGTCTAAATTTGGAACTCCTTTAAGTTAACATGAAGTACAGGTCACAGCGCAACATGCCACCACCAACATACTGTTTTCAGTCAAACAGCCAAGAATATTTTACCCATTAGCCTAGATGTGGACAGTGTAGAGGTTGATTTTTTTCCCCCACCAGTACTCTGGCTTAAAATCAGGTTCCACCGAGACTTGAACTCAGATCACTGTATTCAAAGTCCAGAGTGCTTACCATTACACCATGGAACCACTGTTCTGAAAGTCAACATTGGTTTGCCAGGCAGCTTCTTCCATATTATTAACACTTATGCTATTGAAGGCACACAACAATTACTGGCTAACTTAAGTCATTTAGTAAGCTAAGCGTTCACACAGGATGTGGAACAAGAAAAATCAAGAAAAGGTTTTAAAGCTCTTGCCACAAACAATGAATACAGCAGTAGATAGGTCTACTGTGTACACATGGTAACTTTACATGGGTTGATAATGCAGATGCTCACAAAAGGGGCGGCTGTACTTTCAATTCAGTATCTTGCGCAAATTAATGTCCACTATAATGTAGAGAATAGCTGAGTTCAAGCTTCCCAATACCATGTCTCTGAAATTAGTTCTAGAGGTAAACAATTCATGTAAGAAGTGGGATTTGAATCCTAGCCCCCAGTGGAGACTGCGACCTAAAAGCAGAGCCTTGGAACGCTCAGCCGTCCTATCTTTGTCTTGTTTATCCTTATCTTCTTTAATAGTTTTTTAAAAAATTAAAACATAAAAAATATGACTAACATGGGATTATTTTTAATGTTATATTAATAAATAATGTTACAATTATATGGCTAAGTAAGCAATAAAACCTTTAAATGAGCCCTTCCTGTTTTTTTTTGTTATGTCTCGGCAAGAAGTATTATGCTTTTGGGTCGTCTGTCCATCTCTACATCAGAATCACTACATTGATCTGTGAATGGAAACTCTGGAAGAGACTGCTTCTTTAAGCCAGTAACCTAAGG
Organism: Etheostoma spectabile; assembly: GCF_008692095.1. Lineage (NCBI taxonomy): Eukaryota > Metazoa > Chordata > Actinopteri > Perciformes > Percidae > Etheostoma > Etheostoma spectabile. The sequence goes on from NW_022603421.1 coordinate 36,873, forward strand.
ATTTCAGATTTGTGCCTCTACAGGCCTCCGCTCTACCAACTGAGCTATTGAAGGTCAACAATATTAATGAACGCACTTCACATTCTTGTTAATGTGATAACACATGACCCCCCTGGAGGGAATTTCGGAATCATCAGGGGCTGTAGCTCAGTGATAGAGCGCACTTCACAGTCTCAATGCCCAGATGTATTACAAGATTTGAAGTGAACATTGTATTGCCCAGTGATGGTGGTATAGTGGTGAGCATAGCTGCCTTCCAAGCAGTTGACCTGAGTTTGATTCCCAGCCATCGCAGTAGCTTTCTTTGAGTGATGTTACTTGCTTTATTTAACAAGAAGTCAGCAGAAAGGTTACTTGCCCAACCTGGTTTGATAAAACATTAGATCTCTTTGGGCTGCATTATTATGGCCAAAATGATAATGACAATTACTTTGATCAATATGGAGATCACGATTAATTATCACAATGATTTGTTGATTTTCTAATCCAAAGTGCTGGAAAGGAAGGTTTCACCAATCGTTGAACCTCAGGTTAACAAGGAACAATCTCAGCAAGGTGATTGATGGATGATTCTAGTTACTTCACCAAGTTCAGCCCAAATGACACAGCTGTAAGACAACACATTGGTTGGCTTCCAGCTATGTAATAGATGCCAAAGGCAGTGGTGGGTTTGAACCCACGCCTCCAGAGAGACGGGAGTTCAATCCCCGGCATCTCCAATAAGTGTGCTGCAAAAGCCCTCATTCTGAAAGAGAAAAGCATCCTTGTGTTCATGGTAATTAATGCAAAAGTCACTCTTAATGACCAGATGTAATGCAAGATTTGCAGTAAACAGTGCATTGCCCAATGATGGTGGTAGTTGACAAACTGTAATGTAATATTGTAATGTATTGGTGAAGTAACTAAAAACATAAGAGGCAACTTGGCGGAGGATTGGCTGAAGCTTCCTTTCCACCACTTTGGAGTAGACCAGGGAGGCTGAGCAAAGTGATACGCAAGTTGCAAGGTCTACAAAATGTTAAACTTTGCCACCCGTAAGCTGTTGGAACCTTTGTTGCCACTGTCCCTCAAAATGTGAATCACAGAACTTCCATCCCCTGAGCCCAAACAGCAGAGCAGAGTGGCGCAGCGGAAGCGTGCTGGGCCCATAACCCAGAGGTCGATGGATCGAAACCATCCTCTGCTAAATCTCATCATTTGTATCAGCACTAAGTCTATTTCCAGTCTCTGGATGTTTAGCAAAGCATCTGTTGCTGCAAGTGAATAGGGAACTTAATGGCATGTCAAATTTAAGAGAACTACAGTGCTTATACCTGTTGTAACACCAATACATCTGGACCATAATACATGTTATATCTATACAAATGTTCATTTTTGCAATATCACGTAGGTGAAAAGATTCCTCACAGTGGTGCTGGAGGCCAGGGTGATGCCATCCAGAGTAACTATCTCTTTGGATAATGCGTCACGGAGGTGCTTGGGCCCCAGAACAATAACTTAAGTTTTCCAATTTTCCATCAAGGAAATATGGCTGTGATCTGTCAGTGAATAGAAAGGCAATGGTCAAGTAGTTTGTTTGGCATGTAGTGTTTTTTGGGCTCCACTGCCAGATTGAGCTTTCTGATTATATTTTACAACAGACTACTTTTGACACAAAACATTTAAAAAAAAATTCCATTGCGTGCAGTTGAAGCAGGATATGAAGAATTGCCAACATGCTGTACTACAATTTTGCTTCCTCCTCATCTGTGTTAAATTAACGATAAACTGGACAGTAAATTACGGATTAAGTTTGTAACAGCTCCTGCCTTCAGGGCTTGTCTGGGAGTTTAACCCACAACCTCTCGCACCCAAAGTAAGAATCATACCGCTAGACCAACAAGCCACTTAAAAACGCCTTATTAGCAATTTTCCATCAAGTAAATGTGACTAGTCAGTGTCTCGAAAGGCAAAGTAGTCCCATCCAGGAGCTAGCGCACCCTAAGCAAAGTTAAACATTTGGTAGACCTTATAACTATCATTTATGTGAGCTTCCTGCTTACCTTGAAGGATATTGAAGGAGACTACTGAAGCAATAATTAGCAAATACCTTGTTAAAAAATGTTATCAACACCCTTCACTCTTTGCAATTTTTCTCTGACATTTTTTATTTTAGAATATTGTAACCAGCATTAAGTGAGTAGTTTTAGGTCTGTGTGAATGTGGGCCGAGTATTTACCTCGGCTGAACTTGTGAACATCTCTTTGGCATATTCACTGTCTGATCAAGTCCAGGTGCGGGAAAATCTCTGATTCAAGTTTTGAGGGAATGGGATCTGCATGTGCTTTCTTACCAGGAAGTTTCTGGAGGTCCAAATGACATCTTTGATGGCGGCCATGGTTAGCCACTGATTTGCAAAGTTACATGCTGGTATCTGTTTCTTTGGCCTGACGGATGGACAGACGACCCAAAAGCATAATACTTCTTGCCAAGAAATAACAAGAAACAAAAAAAAGAGGCGGGGGGAGATAGAGTTACGTAAGAACGAAAGACAGACTACTGCCTGTGTCAACTAAAGCCTGTACTGTCTTTTCCTTTTTACTTTCACAGGGACAGTAACATCAGAGGTGCCAGGTATGCAACATATTCTGGAATCAGACATTTGCTTCACTGAGCAATTGGGCCTAATGTGACCTGGCTGGCCACAACCATGACATACTATTACCCGGGTGCTACAGCTGGAATGAGACTAACACTGGGTTTTCTTGGGACATTGGAGGGCTTAAACACACAACACCTACCACCCACAGACTTACCAGAGAATGTCCTCTCCGGCTCTTGCTGGTCTGCTGGGTCATTCTTTCTCACGTCCTGCTGTTGAAGGCCCAGACGATAGCCTCTACCAGTTTGCCTGGCGGCCATGAAGGTCTCCACCAGGTCTACCGCTTGTGCCAACAAAGGCAGGGGTGCGCTCTCTCACCCATACCTGAAGCTTGGGGTGCAGTCTTTAGTCCAATATAATCAGAAAGCTCACTCTGGCAGTGGAGCAATAAAGACCTTATGTGCCAAACAAACTACTTAACAAATGCCTTTTGAGTCACCGACTGATCACATTTATTTGATGGAAAATTGCTAATATGATGTTTGTACGTGGCTCATTGGTCTAGGGGTAGGATTCTAGCTTCGGGTGCGAGAGGTCCCGGATGAGACTACTTTGCATCGAAGTGGAGGTATGGATTGACCAATGTGGTTTATTTATTGAGTGTGATGGACAAGAGACTGTCACCTATGTGGCAAATTCATCACGATATTACTATTAGGTTTTACTGGCAAAATAAAGTCTGTGTGTTGGTAAAAATATTTTGTATCAAATGTTTCCTGTAGTCAAATGATATCGGAATTCTGAATTGGGCAGTGGAGCCGTGAAAAGACCCCATGCCAATCTACTTGACCATAGCCTTTCAAGTAAGTGACAAATCTAAGGTGAATTTCCTTTCTTAAGCTGCATTTCCTTTTTACCAATATTCAATTTCCAATTTTGGCAAAAGTAGTCTGTCGTCCAATAGATGGTGGAAACTAGGCTTATCTGCTGTCACTTTTGACCAAAAAATTCAAGTTCCAATCTTGGTACAATGTTTTGCGTCAAAAGTAGTCTTTCCTCCAATAAAATCAGACAGCTCAATCTGGGACTGTTGCCATAAAAACACCACATGCCAAACAAACTACTAATGCGGTTTGTGAAAAACCATAATATTCCAATTTTTTTAAACAGTAAGTTGTGGTCAGTTATATCAAATGCTGCAGTAAAATCAAGCATCACAACACCTATTATTTTCCTCTCGTCCATATCCTTAAACCAGTCATCACCCATCTGAGTCAGGGCAGTGGCAGTTGAGTGTTTTCCTCTGTATGTATGCAAGCTGAAAAACTGTAATTAAATTATTATTTAAAAAATAAAACTGAATCTGTTCATAAACAATTCTTTCCATTATTTTACAGAGAATTGGTAATAAGCTTATTGGTCTACTGTTTGATCCAGAGAAAGGCATTTTCTTATTCTTTGGTATTGGCACAACTTTACATATCTTCCATGCTTGCAGACATATATTTTCCATAAAACACATATTAATTATATGAGCAATAGTAGGAACAATGATTGAAACTATTGGCTTAATCCACTTATATTCAAGATAGTCCACACCAGGTGGTTTATTTTACAATTCATCAGAAGCTACATGTTTTACTTTCCATGATCTTATTTATCAATGTTTTTGACAAATCCGTGTTGTGTAGCTGTGTAGTATTTTTAAGATTATTTTATTTACAAAATAATCATTGACACAATTTGCTATATCACTTGGTTTAGTAAGAAAATCACCTTCATTTTTCTATCTAAAAGGTCTATCTCTGTAGGGATCCATCCCATAATGTTGTCACACACTTAGAATAATAATCTGAGTCTTTCAGCACTTTTAGTGGATGGAAACGTTCTCTTATCAAGGAGTTTAAACACAGAAACGGCAGAAAGGATAAATCCACCAAATCAAGTCACAAATAATCAGCACGAGGCCTCGTTTAATTTATTTTATTTTAACTACAAAACAATAACTTGAGAGCGAACAATTAAAAATGGCCAACTTCTAGTTTGTTGGTAATGATGAGAGGACCAATTTACACAAATATTTCTAAACCCACTATTTAAGGGTGACAAAAATGTTTTCCTAAAATAAAAATTACAATGACTTTCTGCCAGCCAAAAAGATGTATGTTTCTAGAGATGAGAAGAAAGTTTTTACAAAATCAAAAAGTTTCAAACATGTCTACGTTTTCCAACCAAAACGTCTGTAAACGTCTTAATGTTTCTCCTTTGGGCCTTCTCCTTCCCACGGTGGGTACATTGTGGTTAGGGTTGGGTACCGAAACCCGGTGCTAGTACGGCACCGGTGCCTTAACACCCGGTATCTATCGGACCAAATAGTAACGGGGATTTTGGGGCCTCGTTTCGGTTCTACTGAAATACCAGCGCTGCCCTTTTCCATCTAGTGGTTGTTTTTGTCATTTAGCAGCAATTGCTCGAAAAAATACGTTATTGTTATTACATTTTTTTTCCATTTATTTTGGACCATATAGCAATAAACAAGCTGTTCTCAAATGTTCCTTAAATGTTTGTTTTTTTAATAATATATACATTAAAAAAATTATTTTTAAAAGGATGGGGTCAGGCACCGATTCTGGTGTCTAAATGGTAAAGGGTTCTGAGGACAGGCAGAAAACAGTCCAGCTGATCCACAATAACATACATGTTGATCAGAAGATAAAGTTACTGCTGGTCAGCCTTCAATGTGGAGAGAAGATCAGAATACAACAACACAGCTATCAGGGCATGAGGAGGAGGAAACAGCTTGGCTCTGAAACATGTTCACAACGAGGCAGGGTGAATGCGTTTGTGAGTTTTAAGGCTACTACTACAAGAAAAGGTTTTCCCACATTGTTCACACCAGTACGGCTTCTCTCCAGTGTGAATACGTTGGTGAGATTTAAGGTTACCACTATGAGAAAATGTTTTCCCACATTGTTCACACCAGTACGGCTTCTCTCCAGTGTGAATGCGCTGGTGAGATTTAAGGTTACCACTATGAGAAAATGTTTTCCCACATTGTTCACACCAGTACGGCTTCTCTCCAGTGTGAATACGATGGTGAGATTTAAGGTTACCACTCTTAGAAAAGGTTTGTCCACATTGTTCACAGCTGTACGGCTTTTCTCCAGTGTGAATGCGCTGGTGTGTTTTTAGGGTACTTTGTAGTATGAAAGCTGCCCCACATTGATTACAGCTGTACGACTTCTCTCCAGTGTGAACTCTCTGATGAATCTTTAAATATCCTGATGTTGTGAAGGATATGTCACAGTGCTGACAGCGGTGACGTTTGACTCCTCTTCCTCTCCGTTTCTATCAACAGACAGAAAAACCAAGAGAGTGAGTTAGTGAGGTGCCATGCTGTAGAGCTCCATCTTAAACTAGAAACAACATTTAGAGCATGTCTATGGAACATTGTTTGACTGACGCATTACCTTTCTTAATTATCTGCCAACATCACTATTATGGAGTTGCATTATGGTAAATGTAACATCCAGTGTTGGTTAGTTTGTGATAAATAAACTACTTTTGATCAATTTATGTGTGGTCTCCATTTTGTTGCCAGCCTTTAGCCAGATGTTTAGTAACAAATGGGGGATCATTCAGGATTTTTAGTGTCGGGAAAGTTGTAAAAGATTTTTAGCTCTCACTGGTATCTGTAAGGGTTACTGTGTTGTCTTCATGTTGCTGAAACAGTTCTACTCCAGTAAAGTGAATTGGAACCATTGTCCCTGATAGCCATTAGCAATGAGGGGCACCAGTTGACCTTTGACCTTTTGTTTGAGGTTGTCGTTTTTGCTAAATCAAATGTGTATAGCCAGCAGTATTGTGTAAGTAAGTAATATGGTAGTGTAATGTGGTATTGTCCACACAAGCTCCATTTCCTCAAGCATTTCTGAAGCTCAGCAGAGCTTTCTGCTGTGCTCTGGAATAAAACTGCTGAGCATCACTGACTCCTCTGAAAAACACAGGCGCATATGTCGTGGTCAAGGATGTTTAAAAAATAGCTTTGATGTACAGTTGTGTTCAAAATAATAGCATCACTAAACTCAATCATATTTTTTGGTAAAAGTGATATTTCTACAAGGCAAATAATAAAAGTCCTAGAAAACCAACAGTCATGACCTGCATGCTGCTCATTCTGTGGAATTGAATCTGTAATTGAAAGGAGCATGTTCAAAATAATAGTGTTGTGTTCAATTAGTGAGCTGATTGATTCTGTGAAGAAACAGGTGTCAGTTATGGCCTATATTTAATCTATATACTGTATATATACATATTTAAGGAAGGAAGGAAGTACATGTTGTGCATGCTGGTTATAGTGCATTTCACGCTGAAATACTCAGCAAAATGGCTCGTTCCAGACATTGCTCTGAGGAACAGAGGACTTTAATTAAAAAGTTGATGTGAGAGGGGAAAACATATAAAGAAGTGCAGAAGATTATAAGCTGCTCTGCCAAAATAATTTCAAATGCCTTGAAATGGCATCCAACGCCTGACCGACGTGGGAAACAACCAAAGGACACATTGACTGGCCAACGGAGAAATGGAGCAACATTCTGGGGACTGATGAGAGGGAAACTGTTCTTTTTGGGTCAAGTAGAAGCAGACAGTTTGTCCTCCGACCCCCCTGCACTGAAATCAAGCCCCAGTCCACTGTGAAGACAGTAAAGCATGCTGGTTATGGGATGTTTCTCATTCTGTGGTGTTGGGCCTGTTTATCACATACCAGGGATCATGGATCAGTTTCAATACATCAGAATACTTGAAGGTCACGTTGCCTTATGCTGAAGAGGAAAGGCCTTTGAAACGGGTCTTTCAACAAGACAAGGACCCAAACACACCAGGAAGGAGCAAAATCTTGGTTCCAGATGAACCAGATGGATGTTATAGAGTGGCCAGCCCAACCACCGGACCTCAATCTCAAAGAACACTTGTAGGGGGACATCATAAATGCTGTTTCTGAGTCCAAACCCAGTAATGCAGAGGAATTATGGGATGTAGTTCAATGGTCCTCGGCTGGAAAACCTGTTCACAGGTGACTCCATGCAACACAGATATGAAGCAGTTCTCAGAAATAATGGTTATGCAACTAAATATTAGTGCAGGGATTCAAACCCTGACACATTTTTCAGTTTATACAGTAAACATTTGAGTTTGTAAAGAAAAATGCAAATACTGCTAAAATTCCTTTTTCTTCACTTCCTGTAAAGGTAGGACAGAGACTTGATCAATGTTGGTTATATTTGATTTGGAAATGAATGGGCAGTGTTCCCAATGCATTTGTATTATGGAATTAAAAGCTATTCTAAGGATTTTGAGCATTATTCACTTCTTTAAAAACACTGCGGTTATTCTGAACACAACTGTATGTAAAGGTTTTTACATTCAAAGATGTAATGATTGGTCAAAAGGGGGGTGCCCTCATACACCCCCCCAAATACATGCATGTTCATTTATCTGCGTTTGTATATCAACAGACTGAGTGAGTGAGTTAGTAAGGGGCCATGGTGGAGCGAGCTAAGTAAAACCAGAAGCATCATTCACAGCATGTCTGAAACCCTCTGTGTGCATTCATTAATATTGAGATTAGATTTATGGGACTCTGCAGTCTGGAGTACCCTCTTTCCTTCACTCACCTCCTCCTCCCTGACACCTTTCCTCTTGCCCTCCTTCTTTTCTCCTCCTCCTCCTCCTTGTGTTTCTGCAGGTACTCTGCGATAAGGTCCAGGTCCAGGTTGTCTTGTGCTCCCATGTGTTCTCCTCACTGGAAAGGTGAGTGCAGACAGAAGAACATCTCCTCACACTTTGTTTTTAGACAATCCATTCTCACTCTTTTGCAGTATGTAAATATATTATATATCTCAGGACCATGAACACCAAATATGATTATTCTAGACTCATACTTACTCTGAGAAGCACTTCCATTTCAGCAGAAACTCTACTCTTCCCTTCACCACTCTGCGCTCCAAAACCTTCTCCACCACATACTCCTCCTCCTTCACTGCTGCTGCAGGCTGCTCCTCCTTTCCTGCTCTGGTCGCCAGCTTACTGTCTGCTGAGGACGCCTTTGGTAGACCCAAGGGGGGGGGGGGTTAGAAGAACTAATGGGAGGTGTGAGTGACTTCTAGCTGACCATGTTTTACTAGATTCAATTCTTCTTGTCCCTAGTTTTCTTCATGACAACACAGAACGTGTGTGTGTTTTTTTAACAAATCTTTTTATGAATGTTTGTAGTAGATTTCTGCATTTAACTGAGTGATTACTACATTATGATGTGATATCTCTTCCAGAATCAGCCACCGTCACCCTATCCTAATGATGTCTCTGACTGGAGGACTGTTCTCTCTCTAAGGGTCCCTGCAGTGGCCAAACTGGATGAGCAGCCAGTCTGCAGGACGCTGGTTTTGGAGGAAGGTGTTACTTCTACTTTTTGTGCTTACTTCGTCTACAACGTGGAATATCCATCTCGTCTGAAGAACACCCTGATTTTCATCCAGCAATATGTTCTAAAAATGTCTGAGGTTGGTGACCAGCCTGTACCTGCAGCCATGCCTCCACCTTTCAGCTTTCCTAAATGCTCTCGAAGAGCCTTCACACTGGGGAAGTTAACCCAGCACATCGGACTTGCACCATGCACATGAGCCACATTTTGCCATAACGTGTGGCAAAGTCTTTCCGACAACATATTTACAGGAAGCATAAAGACATTATAGTGAGACGAGCCATTGCTCATATGTTCACGAAATTGAGAGATAAATAGTGCTATTGTATTTATTCCCTGCCATGCAGCTATTCTTTGCTATTGTTGACTGTTCTCTTTGTTTTTGACGTGGCGGTATGAAGATGTTAATAAAGTGTCTTTAAATGTTTTTTATATTGGACATGACATCCTAAAACATTTTTGCATTTTATTTTGGGATGTTACATGTTGTGTTTGAGATCCTGTGAATTAAACATTTCCGTTTAAAGGACTAAAATAAATGTCTAAAATTCACTTAGTTGTTTGCCTTTTTTTCCCCTTTCACTTTAGGTGTTAAAAAGGAACTTTTTTGCAACTAAAAGGTTCAAAATGGCTTTGTCTCTGGGGCGGTACCTTAATATGACAAAACTGTACCTTTTCTAAAGGTACTTTGTTGTACCTTGGTTTAAGGTACATTATTGATCCTCAAAGGTATAATACTGTCCCTTAGAAGGTACAAACAAGTGAGGTACAAATTTGATCCTCTTATTCAAGGTACAACAATGTACCTTTGAGGGTACCACCCCAGTGACGAGCTTTTGTTCCTTAAAGGTCCTGTTTTGTACTTTTTATTTTGACAGTGCAAATGCTCGTATTTTGCAGCCAAAATGTGAGAGTGTGCATCTGAATTTTACATCCAGTCGCACATGTGACACCAGTAAATTTGCCCTCCAACCCACATTATTTTTTATTTTTTTTACACATTAAACATGGAAGGGGCGCGTCAATCGATCTGGAATCTGTGGCAGGCCAATGAGCGTGAGAAGGATAGGGAATGGACAATAATGTGTGTGTGTGGGGGAGGGGGGGTCTGCTAAAGACATTGGCAAAGAAGATGATGTGTAGTAACAGCTGATCAGGAGTTAGCCTTCGCCTGGCTCCGCCCTCCTACGTACTTCTGCCCCTCGGGTGGGGGCGTAGGGGGGGGAGCAGCACCACCAAGTTAGAATTCAGTCCATTACATTACTATGTTATTTAGTCTGGGTTAGGAAAGTAATGTGCAGTTAGGAGTCTGGTGCATTCAGTCTCGTCCACATGGTGAAGGATGGTATAAGGTGGAAGGTCTACAGTTCATTATTAATTAACAACGGTATCGGGTATCAACAGATACACAAAGCCCAGGCATCGGGACTGGGACTGAAAAAGTCAGATCAGTGCATCCCTAAATAAAACTGGCAACAACCTTATCGCATCAGCTGATTTGCAGCAGACATTTCATTTTCAGAGTCAAATTCCAGCAGGAGTCCTCTCAGGACAGATCTAGTAGGTCTACGCCACACTATCTACTTTACAAAGAGACAACCATTTGACACGAGCAAGCATTTGGTGGAACAGTGGCAGACACCAGGGCCAAGCCAGTACGGTTGTATGATAGGAGAACACTGACCTGAACGTGGCTGCTATCAGAGGCCCAGTCTGCTGCTGGTCTTCTGGGGACCTCATTGCTCCGCTGCTCCTGGTCCTGGTTGTCCTCCTCCATTCCTCTCTGGTCCTGAAGTCCAGCAGATCTCCACTGTGGCTGCTTACACTGGGAAGAAATCTAAAGGGAAAACATGGACTTTGGAGTTAACACACACAACTTTATTAGGTCATTTCCCCTCACACTGCTACAGTGGCCCACACGGTTCAACACACACACACACACACAACAGATACAACACACACACACAAAAGACACTGGAGGAGCTGACGGCGCTGACCCGGCTGCAGAGGGAGTAGCGAGGGTGCAGCCTCATGTGCTTCACCGAGACGTGGCTGTGTGAACGTTTGCTGCTGCAGCTACAGATCAGATTCACACTGTTGTCTCTCAACTTCAAAACCAGCACCCCCATTCCCTCCTCCTCATCTCCAGGGACTTCAATCATGCTTCCCTGTCCTCTGCTCCCCCCTCCCCCTTCACCCAGTATGTTAATTGCCACACCAGGGGCGTCACAACTTTGGATTTACTGTATGCAAACATCATAGATGCATACACCTCTCTCCCCCCACTCGGCCACTCAGAACACAACCTGGTCCACCTGGTCCCAGACTACCCCCCTGTGGGGGCCAAACAACAACCTGTGGAGAGGCTTGTTAAGCAGTGGTCTGAGGAGGTCAGTGATATGCTCAGAGACTGCTTTGAAACTACAGACTGGGAAGAACTCTGCACCCCCCACGGCACCGACACAGACAGCATGACCAAATGCATCACAGACTAGATGAACTTCTGTGTGGAGAACACTGGGCCCTCCAGGTTGGTCCAGTGTTTTCCCAACAACAAAACCTGGGGGACCTCTGAGATAAAAGCTCTGCTGAATGAGAAGAAGAGGGTCTTTGCATCAGGGGACAGAGAGGAGCTGCACAGAGTCCAGAAGGAACTCCGGCTCAAGATCAGGAGGGGGAAGGTCATCTATGGGAGAAAATTAGAAAAGAGTCTGGAACAGAACAAGGCCAGGGACGTCTGGAGAGGGCTGCAGAACATCTCAGGCCACAGCAGAGGTGGGGGGGGGAAACCAAGCCAGCGGAGACCAGGACTGGGCAGATGAGCTGAATCTGGTTTTAACAGATTGGACTCTGCCTCCTCGCCCTCTTCACCCCCCCCCCAGCCCCCTCTTTCACACCTCCCCTAACCTACCCCCCCCCCCCCCCCCCAGCCTGCCACCTTCAACGACCCTCAACATCAATTACAATAAGCCCACCAGCCCCTCCTCCCCCCTCGCCCTGCTCAACACACCACACAAAAATTACAACACACACACACAAAAGCTCTACATCACACACACAAAAGCTACAACACACACAAAAGCTCTACATCACACACACAAGCTACAACACAAAGACAAAAGCTCTACATTACTGCCTTGCCTTGCTATCACACACACACACAAACTACAACACACACACACACGCTACCACACACACACACAGCAGCTACAACACACAACACAAAAGCTCTACATCACACACACAAATGCTACAAACACACTTACACAAAAGCTACAACACACACAAGCTACAACACACAAAGACACACAAGTACAACACACACACACAACAGCTCTACATTACTGCCTTGCCTTGCATCACCACACAAAAGCTACAACACACACACAACGCTACAACACACACACACACACAAAGCTACAACACACACACAAAAGCTACAACACACACACATACAAACGCTAACACACCACAAACGCTACAACACACACACAAACGCTACAAAGCACACACAAAAGATACAAAGCACACACAAAGATACAACACACACACACACACACACACACACACCACACACACACACACACACACACCACACACACACACACAAACAAACACACACACACACACACACACACACACACACAAAAAAAAGTTACTATACACACAAAGCTCCAACACACACACACAAAAGTTACAATACACACAAACGCCTCAACACACACAAAAAGCTACAACACACGGCGTGTAAAGGGCAGTTATCAAAGTGTTTACCTGAGTGTGTGCGGGTTCACCTGGAGCTCTGTCTTCTTGAATATCACTAAGAACAAAGAACACAGCTATCCTGCAGCCAGCCCGAGATCACAGTGAAGCAGCGAGACTTCCGCTTTCCTCCAAGTCAGGGTTTTTCAGAATAAAGTTCAAAATGAAAGAAGGTCGCCGCCTGGAGGTCAGGAGGGGAACAACAGCTCCACATTCACTTAATGAATCAGTTAGAGGTGGACTGGGACTGAGGACATTTACTCAACAACTGGACTTAACTCCAGGTACTTGTACTTTACTTGAGTATCAAATAATGTACATTACTTAAATATTTAAAACATGTGTAAGTATAAAAAGAAATAACTAAATAAAATGTAAGCATTTCAATGTATGTTTCCATCAGGCAACATTTAAATAACAGCAATTTTATGAATGTTAAACATTTCATTTATAGTTGATAGAAAAAAAAAAAAATTATATAAAATGCCGTCTTGGTTCATCTTTCCACCGTTCCAACAATCACCACTCTGGTCTGGTTGAAATAACTCTTAATTCACCCATTTACATGTAGAGATATGCTGCTCTATACACGCTAAAAGTAGTGGTTATTTACATGGAGTCTGGTGGAGATATGCTGCTCTATACATGCTAAAAGTAGTGATTATTTACATGGAGTCTGGTGGAGATATGCTGCTCTATACACACTAAAAGTAGGGATTATTTACATGGAGTCTGGTGGAGATATGCTGCTCTATACACGCTAAAAGTAGTGATTATTTACATTGAGTCTGGTGGTTTTGGTGACGGTGGTTTCGGGGCTGTTTCATGTTAAACCAAAAGGATCTTACTCTTTAACTAAAGGTCTATCTCTGTAGGGATCCATCCCATAATGTTGTCAGACTCTTAGAATAATAATCTGAGTCTGTCAGAGACAACAACAGAACCTTTAGTGGACGGAAACTTTACCTTTTAATTAGGAGTGTAAACATAGACACAACAGGAAGAATACATCATCAAATAATCAGCATGTGGCCTTGTTTTATTGAACTCATTTTGCATTAAGTTGTTCCACATTCCCCGACATTTAAAACAAGTCGATCATTGACGTTATTCTACAAGTCAGATGAATAAATCAGCCAACCCAACTCCCTACGGACTGAGCTACTGACCCCCCTAGTAGTTATACCTTTGACTTTCTGGCTTTAATTATGACTTTGTGAAGCAAAATGACATGAGGAGATCCACCTCACACAGAAAACTGATCATGTTGAGTGCAAGAGGGAAACCTTGGGTTCAACATGGGTAAAGTCTCTCTTGTTATGATATATCTGATCAGATCTGCTTCACAGTGCAGAGTGTGTGTGATGGTGAACAGACTGAACTTTGATTTCAGCAGCTGATCTTCAGTCAGTGTTTCTGTCCACAGGAGAGACTCTCAGTCCTGCAGAGGACACAGAGACACTGAGGAACCAGGCCAGAACCCAAACCCAGGATAGAGAGGCTGGGTGAATGTGGTGATGAAGGTGTGGAGGTGGATCAGTGAGTCAGAGGAGACTGTGTAGAAGGACAGAGAGCCAGCAGGAACGTCCACATACACTGCTACTCTGTTAGAGACAGAACAGGAAGTGAGGACTGTTTCTCTGTTATTGTGACAGACAGAGTAACCACCATCAGACCAGTTCAGACTCCAGGAATGACTGATCCTCCTTCACATTTGTCACCTTCCTGTTGTTGTCAGACAGTTTGAGGTCTCTGTGTACTGAGTTTCATCAGATGATGGAGTTCTACTATCTGTCCACTAGATGGAGCTAACTGACCATCTAATGAGCTGAAGATCAGCAACTTGTACAGCAGCAGGTATCTCTCCAAGGGGCCTCCGTGTCACATATTACTTTGATACTTAAAGTACATTTAGCTGTTAATATTTACTACCTCAGTACTTTTTTTTTAACACTGCTTGTTTTTGTCTGACATTTACCTTTACATAAACCGCTCCCTCCCTCTTGGGTGAGGAGAATATCTCCAAATGAAAACAATAAAAGCATCTTTCTCCTGACTGCAGGGGCCTGTTGCACGAAACTAGGATAAGGGATTAAGCCGGGATGTTCAACTTATCCTGGATGAATTTAGTTTGGACTCGGTTGCACGAAACCAGATTGAATTAAGCCCAGCCAAGTAACCATGGAGATTTATTTTTTGTGGCTAGCCTGGTCCAGAGCAGGCTAACAGCCAGGCTAAGATTAATCCTGGAGTCTCATGTGTCAAATCAGCTGATCCAAAATAAACGTGTTTAACAGTTATTGCGTTGTCTTATGCATGTGTTCTGCTTTATTTTTATTAAAATGCATTAGCCTACTTGTCACTATTGAGTTTGATTTAAACCCTACTACAGTTGTTTAGATGTTAGAAATGGTTGCCCTGGCACCCAGATGCGGAGTGGGACTTTTCCCGGTGGGACGGTACTATGTCGAGGCTGCCTGGCGTGCGGCCGGTGGCTGTTGCCTGCCGGCAGACCTGCGGGTCGCGTCAGTGTCCACTCTCTCTGTAAAAGTAGAGATGAGCATCGCAGCGTCCGTGGTCTCAGCTTCAGGTTACAGGACGCGCTCTGAAGATTAAGTGTGACGATATTGATGCAGCGATATTCTCAGATGATATTAATGGCAGACTGGTAACCTTCTCAATTAGTCTCACATCCCTGGACCAATAACGTGGCCTATATATGTACTGTGTATAGTGTAGTTTTTTTTTTTTTTTACGCTGTGACTCGTCAGAAGAATAAAAAAAAACATACGTATTGTTTTACATATATGCTTACAGCGTGTATTGAAGTCACTTACTTCTTTTTCTAGTGTTTGGCCCGTTCTGATTGTTCTGTATGAACATTAATTGTACAAAGATATTTAGTATTAGACATAGCTTATACAGATTTGTGCATATGGTTTTAAAACAGGTTCTCACGTTGTGAATAAGGGTTTGAAATTAAGCCTAGAGTCCTTAGGGTCACTTTATCGAGGTACATTATTCCCTCTGCTCACTTTTAAGGCAAAGGCTAAATAATAATACATTTTATTAATATAGTGCTTTACATGGTAGGCTACTCAAAGACACTTTACAGTAAAACCAGCACATTTATCACATAAAAACAGAAACATGAAACTAGCATATTTAAAGCAATTAAAACACAGTGTAGCCTACAACTTTGTAAAAATGTGGAGTGACTATAGGCTAAAGAGATAGTTTTACATCCATACACATTCAGTCGGTCCGCTATAGTCTGTTGGGCTTTTTCTCTCCGTTTGATAAGAGCCGTATTTACCTTCCTGCATGTTATATTCTTTCCTCCTTGTTACTTTCCATTAGAAGCTGCTGCTCATTGGGTAAAACATATGGCGCATTGCGTCTTCTCATCTCTGCATCAGTAAATCTGTGCTCGATACCGTGGTCTATTTGAGAAAGCCGTGAACGTGCACTTATCCCAGCTATCTCCACCTGGCTCGACATAGCTTTTAAGCTTTTAACGATTAAGCCGCGATGAGCAGATCACACTAAGCTGCGCTTTTTCACTTATCCTGGATATCTTTATTCTACTTTCGTGCAACAGGCCCCTGGTCTGTGCAGCTTCGATAGGTTACTATAAATATCCTGGTGTATGTTAAGAGTACAGGGAGATCCTACAAAAAGAGTAAATCAATATGCTGTATATTCAGCACTGTTGAAGTCACACAGTGAAGTTTGTTAACTGTGCTTTTGCAAATTATTCCTTTTAGCACAAAGAGTTTTTTATTAGTAATCAGCAATGGTCCACCTGATATCTGACAAGCGGGCAGAAACCAAGCTAAAATCAGGAGAATATCATTGTTTTTCTCATGATAATGTGATATTACAGAGGTTTACATATAGACCAGGGGTGGCTAACCAGTCCAGCATAAAGAGCCAAAAAAAAACCTGCACCATAGCAAAGAGCCACAACACATGCACGCCCACACTACAACAGCAGCTGATATATATAAATAAAAACACACCACACACACAGCAAAACAGTTTTATAGGTTTCTTTCTTACCTAGACTGATTCAGTGGGAAACTTGGCAGTCTTTGGTATCCACAAGCCTTTTCAGGTCTGGCTTGTACTCAGTTGTGGCTACTCGAAGCAACTCTTTCATATGTGTGTCGGTAAGAACAGAACGATGCTTTGACTTTACTTGTTTCAGTGTAGAAAACACTGATTCACAGACATACGTTGCTGCAAACATTGACATTAGCTTGAGTGCAGCTTGTTTAACATTGGGATATCTGTCTGTGGGCACTGTTTTCCAGAACTCTGTGGTTCCTTCTCTCAACACAGATTTCAGTCTGTCATCCTCACAAAGTTCAATCATCTCCAACTGGGACGCTGCTTCATTTGTCACTAAAGGGGCTTTCAAACAGTCTGATTCAGCAGTGAAAGGGTTAATGAGGAAGGTGATCTGTGGCCGTTTTTCCCTCAGGTTGCAGAATCTGTCCTCAAAACTCTGCTGAAGATTCTGGGGCGGCCTATAGCTCACTGAGTAAGTGCGCTCGCCCCATGTTGGCTGAGTCCTGCAGCGGCCCAGGTTCGAATCCAGCCTGTGGCCCTTTGCTGCGTGTCTTTCTCTCTTTCCCCGTTTCACAAGTCTATCCACTGTCTCTATCCTAATAAAGGAAAACACCCTGAAAAAATAATCTTAAAAAAAAAAAAAAAGATTTTCAACCAGTGTTGCATAGCATACAGTGCTCCTTTGTAAGACATCAGCTGCTCCTCCACTTGCCTTCAACAAGGAGGGGAAATGTGTGAGCTCTCTCTTTTGAAGATGGGTCTGGAATAGCTTGAGCTTGTTGACAAATGTGAAAACACTTTGCACCAGGTCAGGCAGCATTTTAACTTCCTTGCAGATCTACATTCAGTTTGTTCAGATGATGCAGCATGTCAACCAAAAACCCCAAATCTGAAATCCACTGGGGGTCATGTAGCTGAGGGTATTCCTTATGTTCTCTCCCAGAAACAGCTTCACTGGGTTCAACATTTCAAAAAAACGGGGAAAGCATGTTACCTCTTGAAAGCCATCTCACATTGCAGTGAAAAAAAGCAGATCACTGGGAAGATCTTCATCAAGTTCAGCTATTAGGTTTTTGAACTGTCTGTGATTGAGAGCATGAGTGCGAATAAAATTCAAAATTTCCAGCACTGGTTTCATGACGTGGTCCAAGTTCAGCTTCTTAGACACCAGATGCTCTTGATGGATGATGCAGTGAAATGTCCAAAAATCCGGGGGAAACGGTCGTCAGCTTTACACAGCCCAACAAGGCCATTTGCAGCGCCTAACATAGCTGGTGCACCGTCTGTGGTTATTGCTGTCAGTTTGGACAACTGCAAATTTGCCTTCTCAGCAACAGTCACGAGTGTCTCTTCAGGTCGATGCCACGGGTCCTGTCTTTAACGGCACAATGTCAAGCAGCTCTTCCTTAATTGTGCAGTCTTCTGACACAGACCGTACAAATATTGCCAATGAGGCTTATATTGAATGTCACAACTCTCATCCAAAGCAATGCTGAAATACATGCATTTCTCAAGGTCCGTATGTAACTGTGTTTCAATGGACTTGTTAATATACGATATTCTCTGTTCAACTGTGTGCCGTGAC
Organism: Etheostoma spectabile; assembly: GCF_008692095.1. Classification (NCBI taxonomy): domain Eukaryota; kingdom Metazoa; phylum Chordata; class Actinopteri; order Perciformes; family Percidae; genus Etheostoma; species Etheostoma spectabile. The sequence continues at coordinate 55,356 of NW_022603421.1, forward strand.
AACTGCAGGTCTGACACAGACCGCTTTAAATTGTCATTTTCTGGCGCGAGGATAGCAATGACATCTTTGAGACATGTCTTCACAAATTCCCCTTCACTGTATGGCTTTTTAGCACGAGCAATGTTCCATGCTACCTGATATGATGCTAACGTGACAGTCTCTGAGTGCTTTGCGAATTTTCGAAAAAGTTGAGTCTGCTTCTCTGACTGCCGTTTCAACGTGTTAACCTTCTGCTTGCGGAGTTCACTGCCTTTGGGGAAATCCCGGGCGATGTTAGCATGGAGTGAGGTGAAATGGCGCTCCAGGTTTGATGCTTTAAAATGCGATAGCGATGTCTCGCAAATCAAGCAGAAAGGCTTCCCATTTCGTTCCACAAAAAAATACAGTTCCTCCCACTCAGATAAAAATGTCCTGTGCTCCTCTTCATATTTGCGCTTAGCTTTACGTTTCCCTCGGGACTCTGCCATTATTTACTCGCTAGCAGCACCTACCTTGCATTGTCAATACACAATACAGCTACGGCAACACCACTTAAACAAACCACATAGTTATTGTCCTATGTCCTATAATGTTACAGGCCGACGCGATACCAAACGCAAAAGGGTCTAATATACACAGTATATTTATTTATATAAATACATGTTTTTTCTTTTTTTTTTTAAACCCAGCAACGCAGCAAGAGCCTCACAGGAGCAGGCAAAGAGCCGCAGGTTCGCCACCCCTGATATAGACACATATCTGTCATAGGCCATGACTGCCAACAGGAAGAATTCTGAACCCCCTAGAGTGTAATATATAAACCACTGAAAGAGACAGGCTGAATAAGATATGGTCTGTTGTTCAGATAAAAAGTCTATCAAAAGCTTTGGATAATGGGCACCAGATAGCTCAGTTGGTAGACCGAGTCCTGTATATAGAAATGTACTCCTTGACGCAGAGAGCCTGGGATCGGGTCTGGCCTGCGGCCCTTTGCTGCATGTCACTCCCCTTTCATATCTTCAACTCTCTGTCAATTAAAGGCCTAAAAAAGCCCCAAAAAATAATCTTTAAAAAGAAAAAACTTTGGATAGATAGCATAGCATCAAGTATATACATAATTTCTTATTTATTTATTATCCATTAAGGTTGTCCAAATGAAATGGTAATGAAAAAAAAACAGGAATAATACTGAAAGTCTCACATAACCTGAGATTGCCTTATTCAGTCTTCAGTGCCTGATCTTGGTCCAGCAAACACAGAAATGTAATCTGTGATCTGTTTTAGTGTGTTAGTCAGACTGTTTCAGACTCTTTCAACCTCCATGGATTTTATGAAACTTCCAAACTTGATCAGACTGTAGAGGCCGGAAATCATTAACAGTATGTGATAAACAATATAGGTTATGTGACTCCATCATAATTAGATGACAGAGACATCTGGAAAGGTAAAAGGAGCATTCATATAGCCCTCTAATGTCCAGAGTTTGGAAGAAGTTTATCTGATTTCAAATTTCTTTTGAATTCTTGTTATTTCCACAATAAAATTTGTATTATTGTTTAAAATTCTAACCCTTTACATACAATAGTACTAATTCAAATGTCAGTGCTGGTTGTCAATAGTCTATTTACTATGGAAACAAACATGAAAATGCAATATGCATTCTCAATCAAGAAATCACAGGAAAGAAATTGACATCACACTGTTGGAGCTCATGCTTTTTAAGTTTATTAATTTATAAAACAATTACTTAAATTAAAGGACTTCCTAGAATCTTTGCATTTATGTTGTAATTAATGTATACAGTTTAAACAATATATGTTATCCAATATACTGTTTATATATAAGTTAAATGTGTCTTGACTAATCTCTAAGGTGTTTATGAATTTCTTTCATTTTCAGTCCATATATGTGCAAATTAAAACAGAGTACAGATAATTTGTAAAGACATGAGCGCACTTTGAAGAACAATTTCTTGAGGTGTTTATAGATTCTTTCATTTTGAGTCCATACATGATTGGATTAAAAAGAGGATGATAAATTACTAGCTGTAAAGACATTATTAAACGTACAGTTTTAGGGAAATCAGTTTCCAGTCGAGCTAGAAGTACATCATATGCCATCAAGCAGGAAAAGTTGATCAGAACCAACAGGTGGGGTAAACAGGTCTGTGCAGCTTTTCTCCTGACTTCTCTACTACTTCGATAGGTTACTATAAATATCCTGGTGTATGTAAAGAGTATGAAGAGTACAGGGAGAGGTACAGATCCTACAAAAGAATCAATCCATATATATTCATCACTGTTGAACTACACAGTGAAGTTTGTTAATTGTGCTATTGCAAATTATTCCTTTCAAGATAAAGTAACAGAGTTTTTTATTAGCAATCAGCAACGGTCCCACTGAAAACTGACAAGTGGGCAGAACCCAAGCAAAAATCAGGAGAATATTAACAGTTGTTTTTCTCATGATAATGTGATATTGCAGAGGTTTACATATAGACACATATCTGTCATAAGCCATGACTGCCAACAGGAAGAATTCTGAACCCCCTAGAGTGTAATATATAAACCACTGAAAAAGACAGGCTGAATAAGATATGGTCTGTTGTTCAGATAAAAAGTCAATCAAAAGCTTTGGATAGATGGCAGTGCTGTAAAGAACAGAGTTGATTAACAAAGTTGCAATGAAAATGTACATAGGCTCATGGAGGGATTTGCTAATCACTATGATGCACACAATGGTAGAATTACTGCAAATTATAAGAATATATGCTGTAAACATGATCACAAAATAAAGATATCTGTATTTCTGCACTTCCACATGCCCATCAAAAGTTATAAATGTTACATTTAATTCATTATCCATGTCTGAAACAAAATGTTAATGAATAAAACAGGTAAATTACTAGAAGTCTGATACAACCTGATATTGTCGTATTCAGTCATCAGTACCTGACCTTAATATACACTGGTGTTGTCCAACAAACACAGAACTGGATCTTTGACCTGTTTGAGGTTTTTATTAGACTGCATCAACCTCCATGGATCTCATTAATTGCTCCAAAGGAAATTCTACTAACATGTAAACAAATTGATCAGACTCTGGAGGCCTAAACTCATACATGTTGTTAAACTTTGTTTGCTCAGATTACATCACTCTGTCAAGTTAATAATTGCCCTCTTAGGACCTGTTCTGATCAACGATTTTCAAAGTGATGAGTTGAAATTTTCAACTATTTGCAACGCACCGGTCTGCAATGGTCAGAAACGTGCCAGTTTACACCACTAAGACAGGACAAGACAAAGGAAAATCTTCTTACATGTAAACAACCTGATCGGACACTGGAGGCCTGAACTCATACATGTTGTTAGATTTAGATTTTTATGGTAATGTGAGTCTGTGTGATCAAACTCCTGAAACCTCATGCCATAAACCTGTAAGTATTGTTAGGCTTTTCAATTTGTCTTACTTTCATTTTTTTCATATATTTCATATTTTTTGTTTTACTTTCAAGTTACTTTGAAAACCTATTAAAAACACAAGAATACACTACAAAGTGTAACTCAGTTTATTCCGTAATTTAATATTGCAGACATCCGAAGTCTCCCGGAAGTTCCGTGAGTCTCCCGCATGTTGATAGCGGCTTCCTGATGCCCGCAAATTAGTTAAAATCTCCCGGAATCTAGAATGAGCGAGCAAGAGCGTGCATGCGAGACAGAAGAGACTGCACTCCAAACCGTGTAGTCAGGCTAAATCACTTTTTCTTTTAGCATTTAGGCCTTTATTTTTTACAGCTTAAGACATGAACGGGGGGGGGGAGATGACATGCAGGAAAGTGACCCTGCGACCTCTGAGTTGAGAACTGAGCCTCTACACATGCGCTCCACCACTAGGCCACTCAGGCACCCATGTACTTTTTTATATTAAAAAGTTAAAAGGGGAAAAGTAGGAAGATAAATGTATAAGTTCAAGGTTTTGTACTGATTTGTTTCACTGTTTCAATAAATGCAACAAGTTTCTCAAAAGTCAACGAGTAACTAATAATCATTTCAGTATTAACCAAAATAATTCTTTCCATAATCAAGCAGTCCTATGGTGACTGCAAGACTTGTAAGAGTATTTCTACACTGTGGTACTTTTATTAAAGTTCTGAGTACTTCTTCCTCCTCTACTTGTGTGTGGTGTAGTTCCTGTAATAACAGTAACAACAATAATAACAATTTATTATTGAAGTCAGCAAAATGACTCAGTAATGTCACTTTAATTAAACTTTTCATTGGTTGGAGAACAAATTCTTGTTATTTATCATTTCGGAAGTTTTGTAGTGTTGCTTCAATGTTATTTTTGCAGATTGAAGATTGTTGTTAAAGTGCAGGCTGATGTGTTTAATTGTTCTCATGAGAAGAAGAAATAATGACCTGTTGACCAATTACTCTGATAATGACTTCAGCCAACCTTGCTACTTATTAAGAGCCCTTCCAGTCCCAGGGCCGGCTGTGATAACTGTTTCTCAGTTGTCCCCTGAGGCCGAACACTGTGACCACTGGGTGATAATTATCTGGCTGCAGCCCCCCCGAGGCCTGGCCTGGTGTCCATCCACTCTAATGACAGTCTCCTTACAGTCTCCTTACATCAGCTGTGGCCTTCTGTGGACGCCATACTGGTGTTGTCTATATAGATTGCAACACACACACACACAACACACCACACCACACACACCACACACACACACACACACACACACACACACACACACACACAACAAAAAACAATCCGACTTCACTTGATAGATTCACTTTCTGACCATACTTTGACTTCCTATAACATTACAAAGGTTTGTTAAGACCGTTGTAAATTAAAAGGGAATCACAAAAGGGTGGAGTAAAATATCTATTGAATACAAAATATAATCAAAAAAAGTAAATATAATTGCGCCCACATGAAGAAGTTTAGTCCTCCACACAGAGGCCCAGGGTTGAAATCCGACCTGCAGCAGGTTTCCCGCATGTCTTTGCCCTTTCTCTCCCCTTTCATGTCTTAGCAGTCCTGGTGATTACAGTTTTTTCCTGTTGCTAACACACAATTTTGCAAACTAGTCTGGTTTTATCAAAATAGGTAACACAATTCACAAAACCACAAAGCCAAACTGCAAAATACCTCATATATCCTGCAAAATGAAGCACTGCAACCAAAACCACACATAGCATTATCAAAATCAAACTTTTGCATGAAATAGCACACACTTCATTCATATTACCAGAGTTTTGCCTAACCAACTACACACTGTTGGGCATAATGAAAAGCACCCCCATCTTTAGTATGCTTTGCCATAATACTAAAATATGTATCAGATTGTTCACATGCACAGAAATATTTGCAGATACACACACATGCTGTTAAAACATTATTTTATGTTTCACTTCAGTAAACAAGTACGCGCAACAAATGCACAGCAGATATATTTACATGGGACTGAACAAAAATATTCTTACAAAAAAGCAGTAAACTGAAAAAGAAAATTTCAGAAAAACTATATCACAGTAAAAAAAAAAAGAGGCAAGAAAAATAATTAGGCAGCATCTTGCTGCACAACCGGGTCTGGTCACAACACCTCGTCAACATCACAGGCATCGAGGGAAAGAAGCGCCTTGAGGTCCTTATCCATCCCTGAATTGCATCAACATCAATGTCATCACATGCCTCTTCCCAGAGGTGGACTTACCATTAGGCAAAGGTAGGCAATTGCCTTGGGCCCCAAGCTACCAAGGGCCCCCAAAAACGCCTTATAAACCTATGGTTACGATTTGTTGTCTTACTTTTCACCAATAATTATATCTCTAAACATTGATACGCTAAAGTGCTATCCGATTGTTTAATTCATGATGAGAAACTCCCCCCAGTCCCCACTACATTGGACTATTCCATTATCCTACTGCACATCTGCATGTGTTTGTAAACAAACGGCTCAGCAGGCTGTTAGCTGGAGGCTACAGATGGTTGAAAAATTAACGGAAGCTACCGAAGTGGTTCTGAAAAAACGAAGAAGCGGGAAGAAAGCAGAACGTTTTTGGCAAAACTTCCAAAGGTAACAACCTTTTTCACGACGGCTACTGACAACACGAACATCAACGTTACTAAAGAGCAGCAAGAAGCCGCTGCTTGTGCTAGCAATGCTAACACTGATGAAGAGTAGTCTTAGCCCCGGCTGCTCTACCCAGATAGCAAACGATTGCGCGCCACTTCAGGCAATGATGCGGCACTCCCGGCATACTTGCGGCCCTGACAAACTGAATGTGAGCCTAAAGTCACCCACATGTGATGTAGCAAATGTGGGCCAAATAGTTAAAAAACAACTATGGGCCACTTTTGGGAAATTGATGGCAAAGCCGGCACTGGTCTATCAAGGTTTGAGCCTAACGTGGCCCACATTTGACATTGCATGTTTGGGCCCTAATATAAAAAACAGATGTGGGCCACTTTAGGTAAAGGTCAGGCACAATCCGTACTGGCTAATCTAGATGTGAACCTAATGTGGCCCTTATGTGGTGTAGCAATGTGGGCCAAATAGTTAACAACAAATATGGGCCACTTTTGGGAAAATTATGGCAAAGCCAGCACTGGCTGGTCAAGTTGTGAGCCTAATGTGGCCCACATTAGACAATACATGTGTGGCCTAATATGGTAAAACAGACATGGGCCACTTTAGGTAAAGGTCAGGCACAATCCGTACTGGCTAATCTGGATGTGAACCTAAAGTGGCCCTCGTGTGATGCAGCAAGTGGGGCCAAATATTAAAAAAACAATTATGGGCCACATGTGTTAAATTTATGGCAAAGCCAGCACTGGCCAGTCAAGGTGTGAGCCTAATGTGGCCCACATTTGACATTGCGTGTGTGGCCCTAATATGGTAAAACAGACGTGGGCCACTTAGGTAAAGGTCAGGCACAATCCGTACTGGACAATCTGGATTTGAACTTAATGTGGCCCATGTGTGATGTGCAAAACATGGGCCAAAAAGTTAACAACAATTATGGGCCACATTTGGTAAAATTATGGCAAAGCCAGCACTGGCCAGTCAAGGTGTGAGCCTAATGTGGCCCACATTAAACAATACATGTGTGGCCCTAATATGGTAAAACAGACATGGGCCACTTTAGCTAAAGGTCACATACTGGCTAATCTCGGCGTGAGCCTAAAGTGGCCCACATGTGATGTAGTAAAAGTGGCCCAAATAGTTAACAACAATTTGGGCCACTTTTGGCTTTTTATGGCACAGCCAGCACCAGGTAATCAAGATGTGAGCCTAATGTGGCCCACATTTGGCATTTCATGCATTGCTCTAATTTGATTAAAACAGACATGGGCCACTTTAGGTAAAGATTTGGCACAATTTGCACTGGCTAATCTTGATGTGAGCCTAAAGTGGGCCACATATGGTATGGCAAATATGGACCAAATATTGCTAAATAGTATTGTGCAACTTTAGGTAAAGACTCAGTTCAGAAAGCACTGACTTCTTTTAACATTCATTTATTCAGGGAAGTTCACTGAGAGCATTTGCAGGAAGGCCCTCACACAGTTACACATCACACCTGAAAGCTGCTCAGTACGATGTAGCTGAACGTACTGTGCAGAAGTCTGAAAAAGTGTTGTCAAGTGCTTTCAAAAATAGACATGTGATACTTATCAATAAACAGAATACAAAGTGAGTGAAGAAAATTCTAAATCAAATCAATATTTGGTGGGACCACCCTTGCCTTCATCAATTAGCACAAAGGATTTTGAAAGCACATTGTCAGGTGTATGATTAAACAATTACTGCTCTGATCATAAATTTAATATGAAAACACAATCATACTGTCCCTGTCAAATACAATGACATGGATTGATTTTACTTTTATCAAAAGCAACAATTGCTTGAGGTGTCCCACTGCCATGCCTTGCTGTCATTTACGCTGATGTGGTGGGGACATCGTACTGACACATTTTGAAATGACTAGTTTGTCACCATCACTGTTCTAAAAAATACAGTAGCTTGCACCAAATATTAATTAACTAATGAAAATGCTTTAAAAAGGTTTAAGAAAACATGCAATGCAAAATAGTTTTCCCTCATATAAAAAAACACATTTCCACCGTAAATTTAAGAAGAAAATCTCCAGTCTCCAGAATGCAAGAAATTATAAGTTTTATGCTCAAAAACGTTTGGGTTCTTCCAAATGCAGCATGGGCATCTTTCAGCCCACTGTTACTATTACAAGGAACATTAAGGAACAACATGGTTTGCTATTACATGTGTCCCATAATAGCAAACCTGTTGACAGCAAAAATAATGTTTTGATGCAAGCAAAGAAGCAACAATCAAGAGATCATCAGTCTGGTGAGTCTTTGACCCCAGATCAGTGGGAAGCCATCAGTCACTACGTTGCACAATACAGAGTTTAATTTAGTGCTGGCATACTTGTTTTTATGTGTATGGTGTACAACACAACTGCAGATTGTTACAGTTGACAATGTTTTGTAGCCTACTGTGTAAATGAAGTGTCTGAGCGAGCGCAGGTTCAAACGTGCTGTATGTTCGTCTTTTGGCCGAGATCATTTTGAGTTGCCATATGTGCAAAACTTGCACATTTCTTCTTGGGAAAATATACTGAGCCAAAATGGGGGTGACATTAAAAAACTAATAAAAAAAACAGTTTGGGCTGAAAATTGTCATTTTCAACTACTCTTTATTGACTAGCAACACCATCAGCACAGGGGGAATTCATCCCATCTTTTCACTAGGCTGTATAAGTGGGGTACTAGGAAAACCTACTTTGAATAGGCTTTATCTTTTAGTGACAGAAAAAATATTTCTCTTGTTCAGCTCAAATTCAATATTTCAATATGTCTGAGATCTTGAGGTTGTGTGATGAGTGAGTGAGCGTAAATTCAAGTTGGAGTTTTCCCATTAACGAGGCCTTTTGAACACAACACGTTCGGTTTGAACGCAGCCGTTATTGCGAGAAAAAGGCGCCCAAAGATTGCGGACAGAGGTTGGGGGAAAACGGTCGGTGCATAGCAAAATAAAGTCACGGTAAATTTTTAATGTAATGTTTCTGCTGGCAATTGATATATTTAGCTATTCTGGTTATTCCTACTTTGCATGATATTGGGCTTAAGGTTAGCTAATGGTAAGTCAGCAAATTGTGTCCCATTATTTAAGAACTTATTTTGCAGTTCAAAGGCAACTCTTGCCAACTTTGGCATTTCAAGGCAAATGTTTAGAAATAAAAATAAATAAATTGATGCTTTGTCTTTGCAGTGTAAGAACAATAATAATGCTTAAGTGAAACGTGAGTTAGCTAACGTAAGCTAGCTAATGGTTGTAACTTAACTCAGTGCTAGCTGATGTTACCAGAACACTAACCATTCATGCAGTAATTTAAAATGCAAATTCAATGCATTAACATTACGTTAACGTCACAAGTTTAAGCATAAGGCCGTACAGGCATGTTAACGTTATTTCACAACAACAATTTCTATGTTTTTTTCCCCCGGGCAACGTTGCCATGATTAGCTGTTAGCTACAGAGCAGTGCTCCTTGTCTTGATGAATTCATTGTTAGCTAGCGATAGCTAGACATTAAGAGACGAGCTGCTTTCATGGCACGGACCGTGGAATAACTACATTTCTGGCAACTGCAAAGGCATTCGTGATGTAACTTAACTTTGGGATAAAGAAGAAGAAAACGCTGGATCTTAATTTACAACGTAGCTGTGTCTAGAAAGACAGCATCAATTTTCCAGTTGACAACTTAAACGTTAAGTTGTTTAAATTTTATATATGATACTCTAATGTCCCAGTCCCGTGATTGCAGTATGTAGCTAGTATCGAAAACTGACAAACTGAAAATCCGGCAGGCAGCCGTCTCTTCGTTAAACTGGCACCTTTCAAAATGTTGCACGCACGCATGACTGTTTTGTAAGTAAGCTTCAACTCCTCTTGCTGTTATGTAGACTGACTGTAAAAAATAATGCACTTAACATTACGCACAGTCAACGTTAAGTCTGTTATTTGCACTTCTACAATAATGCACACATACATGCTTCACCGGTCAATTCAAAGATCTTATGAGATGATCAGTAATACATTTCCTTCACCAAAACTCTGTTCTGTGTTATGATGTTTTGATTCATAATACTGTTACTTACTGTTACAGAAATTTCGGGGCGTGAAGACAGGGTGGCAGGTGCACTATCACCATTAAGGTAAGCTGCTTCCATCTGATATACTTGCTGCTATTTAAAATATGTATCAATGTAAAATGTTGGTTCTTCTTTGTATTGCAGAGCTGTTGACAACCTACAGGTTAGCCTACAGGTTGGCTAATTATCAAAGAGAACTTGGTGTGATTGCTGTGTCATGGAGAGGGAAAAGTGGAATATTGCTCGCAGCAACTTAAGGAAAAGGGCTGTTAAGAGAGTAAACCAGTTGTTTGAATCTTTCTCTCATAGACCTTGCCAAACGGCTCAACTGGCGTGGCATCAATGGAAAAACAGCTTTCCACAGTCTGCAACTGAAAGATGTAATTACTGGTAAGTGTTACGCCGATTACCTCAACGAATTGCCCAAGCCCTATAGAACTTGGTCAAATGGTTTCATTGTGTGTATCAGCACATCTTTACAATACCGTGATAAATTTGGTCATCATGATATGAAATGTCCGTACCGCCATACTCTCTACCCCGGGGTCAATGGACCATGAACAGGACGCAGCACAGCAAGCAGCTGGCCCAAGCTTAGATCCTCAGATTTTAAAAGTTGAGTACTCCATCCATGGCTTTACAATGTTCTCTATGTTTAGGGACTGTCAGAAACAATCGGCTCACAGCATCAGCCACAGATCAAGAGGCAGAAACCTACATAAAAAGATGGCTTCATCTTGCGAGCGACCGAGACGGAGGGAGAAGAAAAAGAGAAGAACGAAGACGGACTGTCCAAAAAAAACGTAAGTCAGTTATTATTATTATATATCTATTATTATATCTATTTTGCAATATGTGTGTAATAATTTTAATACAAACAGAAAATTTTAGAGCTACTGTTTTTTCTTACCAAATGCGAATTTAGGGCTGCGGGTGGCACAATTACATACAAAGTCAAGTCACATACTGATACAAAGTCTGGCATGTGGGACTGGGAAACTCCGGTATGGTCAAATTGTGGAAAAGTTGCGGTGATTGGTCAAAATTGCAGGTCGCTCCAAAGTTGCGGTGATTGGTTGAATTTGCGTGAATTGGCGACATTGTGAAATCTTGGAGGGACTGGTAAAGGTACATAATAACTGAGTTACGTAAATAACGTGGCAAGTTGGTGGGAAATTAAATATAAATGTGTCACTTATAATCAATGTCATAGCGATAAGTTGGGCTTTTCAGTGCAACGTAAACAAACAAAGCAGGCGTAACCTTCCTCACCCACCACACAAAACCCATTAATTTCACTGGCTTGTGCCACACCACAGTAATTATGCATTAATTATATCCACAACATGGTAATGATTTAAGTTTACTTTAGTATTTAATTACAAAAACAATTATTTCAATAATATGTATTATTAATGTAAAGAAATGTTAACTTTTATCCCCCAGTGGAAAATGCTATAAAGGAGGGGTATAAACTGTAATGTTACTGTCATCATCTCTCATCCACACATAGCCTGTGTTTTAGTGAAAATGATAGAAAGAAATTGAGTGCAGTGTTAACTGAAATGTAGTTAATTGGTATAGTCCTGAATGTCTATAAGCTCCTGATGTTATGTTAGGGTTTTACACCTGGAAACATTTTCTTAACACAGACAGAAGAAGACAATATGCTATAATGTTAAATATTCAGCGACTTGAAGATCTTTCACTCTCACCACTACGGCATTGATTAAAAGTGACGCTTACGTTATTTAATATAATGTATTAGGCCTACCTTTACTTGGGCGTGAAATGCTGGGTGGTGAACCCACAGGTGCTGCATCAAGTTTAATGTAGGTATTCGGTCCTTTAGCAGCAGCCTTTTAACGGCAAGTTTTTTAACATGTGATCCGTCATCTTCAGTAACGTCCCCGTCAGTCAGTCTTGGTGTACTCCAAATGTTCCCACACTGCCAACTTCAGCCGTTTCTTTGGTGGAAAAAAGCTCTGCCAGAGTTTAGCCAGTGTGCAGTAGCTTCTCATAAGCATGACACTTTCAGCTGGTGCACCGCTCGTATAACCTTGTTTTAGTTTTGTGCAAGTTGCAATAGTTTTGTTTCATGCAACGGAAACACTGGGTGTAGCGGATTACCCTTGACGTTTTAAATATTAGTTAATAGTGAAATCCAGTAATCGCTGCGTCCCTAAAAACCTCAATGGATTACATTTGCATTTGGTCTGAATACACAGTAACTGTACCATCTAACCTGCTGTTTGTTACTACAGAGTTGAAGTGCAAAACAGAAAAAAGGGTATTTGTAAACCAAATTAACAAAACCAAAAACATTGTCAGCTTTTGAGAAAAAAAAATTACAAAGCTTGACAAAGTACATTGCTCTCTGTCAAGTTTCTGTCTAAATTATATTACGACATTAGAAATTATAGTACGTACATCTTTATAAAACTCTTATAGTTTATAATCATGCATCACAACTTATAACAAGGTGTATAACAAGTATTATAAGTGGTGGATGTAATGTATTATAAGTTTAGCATTCGTAATACTTCCTGTCTCGGGTTATACAGCACATTATAACTACCTTAACTTTGGCTGTTAAGACACATAGAGAACATAATCAGAGCTGACTCCACAGGGGACCATGTGGTTTGTGATGGCACCTAACTACCTCCAGATTACCTGTGTAATGCAGACAGAAGGGAGGTTCTTGCTAGCTTCTTGTAAAAGATGTGGATAATCTCATCTTTCACCTGGCCAATTTCTCTGAGCTCAAAGCAGAGCTTTACTGTATAGGTTTGTTTCCTCAAAATTGTAATTTGTTTTCTGAAACATAATTTTTGGTTTACAAATACTTTTTTTGTTTTGCACTTCACCTTCATCATATTGAGTCATCAATGTCTGTTACTGAGTCAGAGTTTATTCCTTGCAGGCCTGCAAGACTGCCCGATGGGAGGCGAGGAGCCCAGGGAAGAAGCTCAATAAACCCTGTTAGCATGGTTTCCCGTTTCCAAGTTCACAGCTGTAGCATAACGCTTACTGATGTTTATTGTGTGAGCTAATTTACCCTTAATGCACAGCTAATGGAATCATGTTCTGTTTACACAAAAACACTTAATTCATTAAAGACAATAATTATGAAATTAACTTGATTTTTATCTTTGATTTTGATCGTTATTAAAAACATTGGTTTTTTGAGTAGTTGAGCCTACCTGGTAGGTTGTTCATGGTTTTGCAAACACATTGTTGACATTAATGCAGCTAACTAGGATTATTGTAGTTAAATACTAATACTACTGTATACTTAAAATAGTATACAAATTAACTGTAGACCAGGTTAGGGCCAGTTCTGGTTTATTTCTTGGTTGACATGCCGCATGTTGTGGGCCAGATCTAGCAAACCCTCCAACCATCATTCCATGCAGTATGTGGGCCAGATAAGAATATGGAATGGGGGCCACATCTGGGCCAGAATATAAATGATTGTGGCTCAGATATGGTCCAGTTCTGGTTTATTTGGTTTGTTCTTGGTTGGCATGTGGCATGGTTACGGCTCACTTGTGGCCCAGATCTGGCAAACAGGAATGGACCGCCCAGTCGCCATCATTCCATGCGGTATGTGGGCCAGATGAGAATATGGAATGTGGGCCACATCTGGGCCAAATAAAAATGGACTGTGGCCCGAATTTGGGCCAGTTCTTGTTTATTTGGTTTGTTCCTGGTTGACATGCGGCATGGTTATGGCTCACTTGTGGCCCAGATCTGGCAAATAGAAATGGACCGCCCAAACGCCATCATTGCACGCGGTATTCGGGCTGGATGAGAAAATGGAATGTGGGCCACACCTGGGCCAGAAAAAAATGGACTGTGGCCCAGATTTGGGCCAGTTCTGGTTTATTCGGTTTGTTCTTGGTTGACACGCGGCATGGTTACGGCTTGCTTGCGGCTCACTTCTGGCAAGCAGGAGTGGACCGCCCAAGTGCCATCATTCCATGCGGTATGTGGGCCAGGTGAAAGTGTCAAGTGTCAGTCGGATCCGGGCCACAACAATTTTGCTATCTGGGTGTGGTGTAGATGGTGAAGAGGAAGGGAGAGAGGACAGTCCCCTGCGGGGCCCCGGTGTTGCTGACCACGCTGTCTGACACACAGTGTTGCAGGCGCACATACTGTGGTCTGCCAGTCAGGTAGTCAACAATCCAGGACACAAGGGGGGGATCCACCTCATTGTTTCTCTATTAAATCAGAGCTGTAGTTACGTACGTAAAAAGGCAAAAAAGTGGAAGATTAACTCAAGAAGTGTTTAATAAAGATGAGCAAGTACAGCTGTATCTGTATCTGTTAACCATATGAATTATCTGTATCTGTATCTGGCGGGGCCGAACCCGGAAGTGGACAGGATTTAGGCTGAATCCCATTTCTCCCCCTTACCCCTTACCCCTTGGCCCTTGAAACCAAGGGGTAGGGGTAGGGGTGAATACATACCCCTATGAAATGGGACACCACTTGGTGACATCACCATACAGTATTTGTCACAAACTTCCAAGATGCCGTCTCTGTCTGTTGGTTGTGTGGGTTTTGACAACAGTGGCATATGCATGTATATATTTATATATTTAATAGTTATTTTATGTTCACTTTGGTGTTGCAGAGGCAGATGTTCTTATCTGTGTAGTACAAACATTTTGTTGACAAAAATCTGTGTTTACTGCTGATAAATCGAACATAACAGGCAAAAACATTACATAAAATGATGTTACAGAACCATTATCAACTATTAGAACCATAACTAACATGTCATACAATACACACATAAAAAGGCACTCATGTGTATAAAACAAACAAAAAATACACACAACACCACAAACAAACAAATTAACTACAGCTGTTCTGATATTCCAGACCAGTCTGATGCATGTTGGCCAGTAACCCCCCCCCTCACATATCATCAGTGTCCCGTATCAAAACCAACAACAATATACAAGTACATGAACAATGAACAGGAATTAATTACAAATGATTACAATAATACAGTACCAATGCAATAATGAATGGGTAGCTACAACATGAACACATGGAAAACGTTTTTAGGAAACGTCTGCGTTTTCAGCCCCAAAGTGGATCAGCTGCTGTCTCCTCTTGCTGTGTCCTCCTGTGTCCTCCTGTGTGATACAGGGCGGTATATGTAAAGCACGTAGCGATGTATCGTAGACCGTTAATATAATATATATATAGCTATACAATCTATGCAATGTATACAGTCCATTCAAGGCAGAAATATGTGAGATGTTGTGCAAATCAACGGGTTCAATTCCCAGTTAGGGAAAGGTCAGGACTTGACAGATAAATTTGAACGAGTAAGTTCTGGACTTGATTTAGATTGATTTAGATTTGTCAAATTCTTCTCATTAGTATAACACTAGAACCCCAACACTTTTAAAACAGTACCATTTCCTTTAAATCAGACCCCGACAGCGGATGTATCCTTTTTGTCATCATTGATGGTCATAAACACTTCATCTGCCTCTATCTCAATAACTATTCTTTTCAGTTTTTCAAACAGTAACTTGTAATGAAAATTTACATTTAACCACTGATTTTCATATTAATTATTCATGATAAGATCTCCAATGCCTTTCAGAGTATATGACTTCTGTATCTTTCCTCAGTGTCTTGTCCTTGTAGGAGACAACTGAATTTGTTATGTCTTTGCTTTCTCCCACCAAGGAGGGCTCTGCTGATTCCACTCGGAAATCCAAACGACAAGGAATCAATTTCAAACAGCGGGGGTAAGTTAAAGTTTCAATTCTGTTGGATAAATTATTTAAATTGGACATTGAGATGGTTTGTGAGACAAATATTGACTGTGATTCAACTGAGGGATTCGGGGAAAGTTATCTTTTGTTTTGTAAAACTTTGGGTTGTGTACAAAACAGGAGAAAAGAGAAGCTAGTTTTTTTTTCCAATTCTTCTGTTCACACTTGGCACTATTTCACATCTTTTGTCTGAAGTGCTCTATTCTGTCAGGGCTTAACTCTATCTCCCCCACCTCTTCTATTTTTTTTCTTGTTCTGTCTTGGCAAGAAGTATTATGCTTTTGGGTTGTCTGTCCATCTCTACATCAGAATCAGAAAGACTTTATTGATCTGTGAAGGGAAACTCTTGAAAAGACTTCTCCTTTGAGCCGGATTAGAACCAGCGACCCAAGGATTTCAGATTCTTGCTACAGTCTACAGTCCTCCACTCTACCAACTGAGCTATCGAAGGGCGACGAAGTATATGAACACATTTCCCATTGTTGTTGATGTAATAACATAGGACCCCCCCCTGGAGGGATTTTCTGATCATCAGGGGCTGTAGGAAAAAGCAAGGAAGGGCAAGGAAAAAGCCAATAGCTACATCCCCTGAAGATTTTCAGATTTTTTTTTTCTTTTTTCTGAGATAGACTTAGATTATCTTTATTAATCCTTTGGGATGACTCCCGCAAGGAAATTGAAATATTACTGAATAAAAGAGAAACCTGGGTAAAACATGTAATGTTAATGTTGTATATGGCTTCAAAACTGTACATGCAACTGTTGTGGCTGGAAATCAAACATGGGCAAAATGCGTGCACTGCTATGGTATAAATCATAGTCGAAAAGTGTACCACACCTGTTGCCTTTCTGCTGGAAAAACACAACGTTCACTGCAAATCTTGTAAATCAGACTGAAAATAATGCTAAGAGATGCATTGCACAACACGGCTTGCTTCCAGTACCAATGAGATAACACAACATTGTTCATGAAGGCACATCTGCGATTTGGTATACTGTGATGTGTCATTGGTTTGCTACCACTCTTGAAGAATGCTTTTCATTGTTGGCAGAATTTGAACCTGCACAAGTAAAAATCCCAATGAATCGTAGTCCATCGCCTTAACCACTCGGCCACAACAACCTGAACATCAGTTCTAGACCTATTTGCACAAATGTTCATGAACTTTTCAATGGTTAGTAGTAGTCACCCGACACGGGCAATGTGCAAATCGTAGTGCACTGCCTGTGTCTGTGGATCCTTGTGGAGGCAGCTTGATTGATTTGATATGCTTCTTATTGTAGCATAAAGAGATCTAATATTTATCAAATTGGGTTGGGCAATTACCCTTTCTGGTTACTTCTTGACAATAAAGCAAGTAACCACACAAAGAAGCTACTGCAATGGCTGGGAATCAAACCCATGTCTGCTAGGAAGGAAGCTATGCTCACCACTATACTATACCACCATCGATGGGCAAAGTGCTTGTGTCCTTACAGGTTGGATTTTCCTTTTTAATTAATTAAGGCATTAAAATCAATTTCCAAAGATAATTTTTTAGTGAGATGGTGGAACCTTGGTTGCCACATTCCGTCAAAATGTGAATAACAGATTTTCCAGCCCCTGGCCAAATAACAGAGCAGAGTGGTGCAGCGGTAGCGTGCTGGGCCCATAACCCAGAGGTCGATGGATCGAAACCATCCTCTGCTATTCCTATGCTTTGTTTCAATGTCAAGTCTGTTGAAAGATCAGGTGCTGCAAGTGTCTGAAGTGAAACCAGCAGGAATTATGGTAGAGTCTTTAAAAGAGCTAAAAGATATTACCTCCTGTGGTAATCTGACTGGTAGGGTTATAGAACGTAGTGGTAGACTAAGACCTCCTGTGGTAATCTGACTGGTAGGGTTATAGAACGTAGTGGTAGACTAAGACCTCCTGTGACACAAACTAAGCGGTATGCTCTCTCTTTTATACCTCAGACTATCAGACAGGACCACAAGCACTTTAACAGTACATGTTTTGCAGTTTCTATTTTACAGTATTTATGTACGTGTACTGTTGTGGAGTATATTCATTGTATTGTGCTCCAGTTTTTATGGGTGTTACGGCAGATATGAGCACTGTAGACATTTCACTTCAGACACTTGCAGCAAGAGATGCATCGTTAAACATCAACAAACAGGAAACAGACTTATAGCTGAAAAAAAGCATATGAATTAGCAGAGGATGGTTTCAATCCATCAACCTCTGGGTCATGGGCGCAGCACGTTTCCGCTGTGCCACTCTGCTCTGTTAGTCGGACTGGAAAATCTGTGATTCACATATCGAGAGAAGGTTTGGGAACCTCTGGCAACCAAGGTTCCAACATCATCAACCCAAAGGATTTAGTCCATCGCCTTAAACACTCGACCACGATAACCCAAAAAGTGGTGCTGTACCTGTTTGCACGAATGTTCATAACCTGTTTGCAGTAACTTAGAAAAACATTTCAGCATTGTTCAACCAGTAATGGAGAAAATCCCTTTTAAACATGTGTTTATGGAGGCCATCCTCCAGGTCAGCAAAACTACCCCAAAAAGTAGCAGTTACTGCATACATAACTCCAGTCAGGCTTGTGTTTGGGTAGTTCTGGTGCTTTACTAGTGTTGGGAAGATTTGTGAAATAGACTGTCTCTGCATTTACTCAGAGATATGTCTGATGATGAATCACTACCAAGACAACCCCAAAGAGAAGCACTTATGAACCCAATAATCATCAGTGTCTCCATTTGAGACGATCTGAATGTGATTACAATGACATCCATCTTCAGTTAGTCTGTAGCATTGTCATGTTCAACTGCCCCAACAAGTAGCACTTACTGAATTCAACAGTCAAGTCAATGCTAAAGTTAGAGTAAGAAGAATGACTTACCAAAACAATCATTTACCCAGAAACACAATCTAGAATGAACTATAAAACATTTTAGCTTTCTCCAACTAATAACACAACGTAAAATAGCTGTTACTGTTAAGACTTTAATTAAAATCCTGGTATTCAGTTGTCAGAAAACCAACCCCATAGATTAGCACTAGCATTAGTAGGAATGAATGTACAGGCAAACTTGATGGCATTTCAAAACTTTAATATTCAAACAAAATAAATACAAAAAAGATAAGGGTGTATTGTAAATATAGTGCAAGATGTATAAAGATGTGTTTGTAAAGTGTGCGCAAAATAAGAAAAAAAAGAAAGAAAATATATATAAATATCTAAAAAAAGGGGCTCCATGGTTTCACGGTCAGTCCTTCTCAGCTGGCCTATAAAGAAATAAACAAAAGTTAGACATGTAATAATAAGAATGAACACATTAACAAAAGCAATATATCATGAACATCACGCAGAAGAACTTCAGTTTACCGTCTGTGTGGGGCAAACTTCAGAACTTGCCCAATCAAAACCTCCGCTTCTGCAGCAGTCAGCGCAGGGAAGTTTTTCTGGCAGGCCGCTAGAGTAGAAGTCCAAATGAAGCAAAGTTGTAAGTCAAATTAAAACCTTTTGTCAGCCAAGCTAAGCACAACACTAATATGAACAATAAAATAACACCTGCCTGTTATAACCCTGCATACAGCCAGGTCCTGGAAGGCCCTCTTGGTTTTTCTTCCCCGCAAGCTGTACTGTTTCAGCACCTCGTTTGTTGCAACTCGCTGCAGCATGCGGCGGATGGCATCACCTCCAGTACAACCACCGAGGGTTGACAGGAAAAGTTGCTGTAAAACATATAGTAACAAATGATACATATAGTGCAGAGCTTGTACAATCTCATTTTGTAAGAGAAGTCAGTTCAGTTAAGATAATGGATTTTATGCAATTATATAGCATTCATCTTAGGGCAGAACTATGGCCACTTAATTACCATATTGTTCCTCCTCTCCGGTTGACAAAGAGTCCTGTCAAACTCCTGCAGCTCGGTGACAGTCGAGCAGGGAGACAGCAGGAAGTCTTCAACAGAAGGAGCAGGAGGTGACAGGGAGCGCTTTAAGAGCTCATCTGTCTGATCCTTCAGATCATGGATGACCTGTGCCATGAGGTGCATGGATGCCCTCATTCCGTTTATGGATGCCCTCATGCCTAAGGGGGAAAAAAATGTTTGTTTAGTACTCAGTTATCATACACACACGCATGTGAACAACTTGAGTCTTCTTACCTCTCATTTCCATCTTCCTGTCTGAGCCACCTCCCTCTGTGGGATGACTCACCTCCCTCTGTGTGAGTTCTTCTGTTTACAACAACAAAAACGTTATGTTACTCTAGTGCTCCTTATCATTAAATTGTACTTCATTGCAAATGCGAAATTCTAAGCAACTGTATCTGTTGAAGGTAACTCTGGATGCCCATTGGCTTTCAGTCCCACGAGAAGATCATCAAGAGCATAGTGCTGAATCTGGTGTTTTAAGGCCCAGTGTTGTAAGACGTTTCTGAGTGAACTTTGTGGCTTGCATTTCTCGCTGCAGGAGTCACTGGTCTCATTCATAAGTTTGTCCATGGGCGTCTCCCACATTTCCTGACAAGTTGCAGAAGCAACGCTGCTGCTGTCCCCCTTAGAGCTGCTGGCATAATTTACAGCAAGTTCTGGCTCCTCTTCACACTCCATTTGCTGCAGAGGGTGTTGATGAGGTGGTGGTTGTTGTTGTTGTTGTTGTTGTTGTTGTTGTTGAAGAAGAGCCCGGTCCAGTAGTAGCATCTCTCGTTGGGCCCTCTTCCAGCGCTTCGTGTAATCCTGCCTATCTTTCCTTTTCACCGTGTACAATTGTACTGCAACAAATGTGTTCCTGCTGAAATCAAATAATGTGCAGTGTTAACAACGCATGTGACAGGATTTCTAATTGTAGTTTTTAAATGGGACACAGCAAAATAAACTAAATTTAGTAACAGGTCTTATTTGTAAAAAAAGAAAAACCGCAAGCAGGTTGACATGACACAAAACACATAATGCAGGCAAAGCATGTATCACTGGTTGTGGTGATTAGCTGGATGTAGGTTCAATCTGAAACATTGACCATTTATTCTCAATCAATATTTTCAGCTGTGACAGTAACTAAAGTTATCATAGCGTTACAATAATTGTGTCAAACTCGCTATTTTTAAAGACACAATGCTCAATACAGCAAGAAACTTTGGTCGTGCTACTAGCTAGTTAGCTAGTTAACTAGCTAGCTAGTAGCACAAAGCTAGTAGGTTAGCCTGCAGTTTCGTGAACAGAGCTTCTCTGTTGCCAGACTATAACAAAGTGTTACAACCACCACATCATGTAACTGTATCACTTACTTTCTTGTGAGAAGTGTTGTTGTTTGTTGGTCGTTGGTAGTTGGTGTTGCCGTTGTTTTTCCAAGACAGTAAACGCTGTACTAGGCTCTTCTGCATTTATCCCTTTCTTCCAGCCAATCAGGAACGTCCATGTTACTTCACACATCTTGACATCAGGAAACCTGGCCAATCAGCCTTTTAGAATGTAATTTCAAACTGAAAAACTCATGAATGGAGTGTTGCTCTCTCCGGCACATACGTATCCCACAATGCAGTGTGTTCCCGGCATTGTCTGAACTGAATAGGTATGAATAACCATTGTCAAACGTATCACTTTATAGAGGAGCAATCATGGTCACACAATGCTCGTACACGGCATTGGAATGTCTACACATTACTATTTTGAATAGATATGAATACCCATTAAGTCAAACGTAAAACTTTATAGAGGCGCAATCAGTCACACAATGCTCATTCTTAGCATTGGAATGTCTACACATTACAATTCTGAATAGAGATGAATACCCATTGAGTCAAACGTATCACTATTTGGAATTTTAATGCCCAGACAGAAGCTACATGAAAATGACTGAGTGTAAAATTGCAATTGGTTAAACGTTAGTTTTTGGTTTGGTTTGAACTATCCTTTAGAGCAATGTTTCCCAAACTTAGGCTTTACCAAAACTATTCGGAATGGAGAAGAGAGGCCTCAGTGTGTATTATGTGGGGAAGTACTCAGTAATGAGAGTTTTAAAATGAATAAACTGGACAGACATCTTCAAACAAAACATTCACAGCATCGGGGAAAGTCCAAAGAATTTTCCTTTACAAAGAAGAATCCCTCAAGAAACAGTGTTTTGACAGCGGAAAAGTAAGTCAATACATTTTTTCTGTTGGTGTACATTAGCATTTTAGATGTTTTTGTGTGTCAGTTAATTTGTGACGGCGTTGCTAGCTAGCTAGCTAACATGTCGTTGTTAGCCGCAATTGTCTGTCTGGCAGGCTTGTTACTAATGTGGGTTAGGCAGCAAAGTGCGTATTTGACATTTTTTTGAGGGACGTTCTAAAACGCTTAACGTGAAAAAGCTTAACGTGGTTTAATGTACCTAAACAACGATCAATCATCACCATGCTTACCATGGCCATATCTTGTCATGAACACTTAAACCTGTCAAAACAACTAAACTGAAATCCAACGATTGTAGAAGTTATCTCACGTTAACGTTTTCTTCTTCATTTGTGTCTATGGCGAGGAAACGTGGTTTAATGTACCTAAACAACGATCAATTATCATCATATTTCTCTCACATATTGCTCCTCAAAACCAGTGAAAACTGTTAAAAAATCGGACCCAAAGTCCTATTATTCTGGACGGTAGCTGACATTAAGCGTGTCTACCAATCATGAGAGAAATATGGTGATGATTGATCGTTGTTTAGGTACATTAAACCTCGTTAAGCTTTTTCACGTTAAGCGTTTTAGAACGTCCCGTTTTTGACGATGGAAGAGTCAGTAACGTGGGTGTTGTGTTTGTATTACTCGAGCGTGTAAATCCCGGCAAAATGCAGCGTGTGAGACTAATGTAACAAATAAGAGTGGTAATTTTTAATGATTCTCCCTGTTATCTATCAGGCATTCAAAGGGAACCGAGCAGCGCTGAAGGCATCATACCAAGTCAGCTTCCACATTGCCAAGGCAAAGAAGCCCCATTCTATTGGAGAGCAGCTGATAAAACCATGTTTGAAAGATGTGTGTCTCTCTGTCTTGGGTGAGGAAGCAGCAAACAAAATCAAGTCGATCCCACTGTCAAATAACACCGTTGCAGCCAGAATAAAAGACATGGCAGAGGACATTCAAAAGTTAGTTACAGAGGAAATATTGGAACATAAAATGTTTTAACTGCAGCTAGATGAGTCTGTTGATGTGGCTGGGATTCCCCAGTTAATGGTCTTTGTCAGATACATCAGTGGTAAAGATATCAAGGACGAGTTCTTGTTTTGTGACCACCTACACACAACAACAAGAGGAGAAGATATTTTCAGAGTGGTGGACAAAAATTTGAAAGCCCTCAAATTGGAATGGATGAACTGTATTGGAATTTGTACTGATGGTGCCAAAAGCATGACTGGGTGCAGGTCTGGTTTTGTGGCCCATGTT
This sequence comes from Etheostoma spectabile, assembly GCF_008692095.1. Classification (NCBI taxonomy): domain Eukaryota; kingdom Metazoa; phylum Chordata; class Actinopteri; order Perciformes; family Percidae; genus Etheostoma; species Etheostoma spectabile. The sequence continues at coordinate 78,747 of NW_022603421.1, forward strand.
CGTAGTGTGATACCAACTGTGAAGGTGACCCATTGTATCATCCACAAAGAAGCTTTGGCCAGCAAAGCATTTCAGCCTGACCTTGGAGAAGTTTTGATATGGTTGTGAGAGTAGTGAATCTAATAAAAAAGCGACCACTACAATCAAGGCTCTTCACAGAGTTATGCAGGGAAATGGGGGCAGAGCAAGAGCACCTGCTCTTTCACTGTGAGGTGAGGTGGCTTTCCAAAGGAAGGTTTTGCAGAGAGTGTGGGAACTGAGAGAAGAGGTCCTGGCCTATCTCAAGAATGAAGACCCAAATCTTGCCAAGCATTTTCAGGACAAGCAGTGGCTGGCAAAATTTGCCTACCTTGTGGACATTTTCACCAAGGTCAACACACTGAACACAAGCCTTCAAGGGAAGGACAACAGCATATTGGAGCTGGAAGATGCAATTCAAGGATTCATTGCACGCCTGGGACTGTGGCAGTCCCAGCTGGATAGAGGAGGACTGGCAATGTTTCCTGTCTTGTCTGCGTACCTAGAGAACACAGGTGTTCCCCTGAGTGACTCTGTGAAACAGAACATCGTTGAGCACATGTCTGTTCTACAGGAGAACTTTAAGCGGTACTTCCCTGACTCTCAGGGATCTCCAAACCTTCAGTGGGTGAGGTATCCTTTCCAAGCTGTGCCATCACTAGAGCTTGGCCTAAGTCAGACAGAGTTAGAGGCACTGGTCACACTGCAGGTAAGCAGTGCCAGTAAGATGCTATTTGAGACCACCCCCCTGGCACAGTTTTGGATTTCTCATCTCCAGCAGGTGGAGTTCTCCTGCTTAGCTAAAAAAGAATTAGAGGTGTTGATTCAATTTGGCACAACATACTTGTGTGAATCTGGCTTTTCGACTCTAGCATACCTGAAAAACAAATACAGAAACAGACTAAATGCTCAGAATGACCTCAGAATGGCACTTTCCAAAACCAAACCTAGAATAGATCAGCTGGTTGATATCTTCAACCAGCCACATACATATCATTAAATTCAGCATTATTGTTGGTGTTGGTACTGAGGGATGATGGGAGGGGATGAGAAAATGAGAAAGAGAAAGGGGTGAGACACAGAAAGGAGAATAGTGACCTTTTCTGTTTTTGTTTACTGTTATTATGGACTAAATATACTTCATAGACATTTAAATTCATGGTTTGTTCCGTCTTTGGTCCACTGTTTAAAAATGTAGATGTTACAATGATTCATGGTGTATGTTTGTAAATTTGGGTCCAGGGGAGACATCAAATTTCTCTTTTGGGTCTTGAGCTGAAAAAGTTTGGGAACCACTGCTTTAGAGAACCAAAAACTAACGTTCCCTATCGTTCCCTGAACGTTCACTGAACGTTCTATGTTAGTGGGCTCCAACTAGTGTCACAACTTAGAATAGCTGTTACTTTGTTTTTAGAAAAAATAATGAGATTCAGTTGTCAGAAAAACAACCCCATAGATTAGCACTAACTAAAATCAATCCAATGCCAATGCTTGAGTTAGACCAATGTCAAAGTCTTACAGTAAGCAACCTTCTTTGCTCATGATCTTCTCCATAGTCCCGATGTTTCTTCTGACATCTTCTGTGTTGTGATATAGAAGCAGTGGATGTGGTTCCTTACACAGATTTACCATCTTAAATACTGAATGCAGCCATTTCCACTCAACTCCACCTTCTTTTTGATCAACTTTCAGTGGTCTTGACTATTGTAAGTAATGAATGGCTTCATGAATAGACAACCATCATCCCAATGTATGCCATTAACAGTCTATGAGTGGTCAATTAGAGTCCAATAACCTTCTTTGGGGCAACTCCTTTTGCCTCCAGATAGAGCTCATTCAGCAATAGAAAGTACCAGTTAGTGATGAATATCTATTCCAAAACCCCCATTCTTTTATTTATTTAGCCAGCGGTGGACAACTGCTGAAATGTACTGCCTCAACATTTGTAAGTGTCTGATAATGAACTCACAACCAAGACAACCCCAAAGAGAAGCACTTATGAACACAATAATCATCAGTGTCTCCATTTGAGATGATCTGAATGTGATTACAATGACATCCATCTTCAATTAGTCTGTAGCATTATCATGTTCAACTACCCCAACAAGTAGCACTTACTGAATTCAACAGTCAAGTCAATGCTAAAGTTAGAGTAATAAGAATGACTTAGAAAACATTTCAGCATTGTTCAACCAGTAATGGAGAATATCCTCTTTAACCATTTCTTCATGGAGGAAATCCTGGACTTCAGAGGTCAGCAAAACTACCCCAACAAGTAGCACTTGCATAAACAACTCAAGTCAGTGTTTGGGTAGTTTTTCTGCCAGATGAATTCACTTTACTAGTGTTGGGAAGAATTGTGAAACAGACTGTTTCTGCATATGTTCAGAGATGTGTCTGATGATGAACTCACTACCAAGACAACCCCAAAGAGAAGCACTTATGAACCCAATAATCATCAGTGTCTCCATTTGAGGTGATCTGAATGTGATTAGAATGACATCTTAAGTTACAGTCTGTAGCATTGTCATGTTCAACTGCCCCAACAAGTAGCACTTACTGAATTCAACAGTCAAGTAAATGCTAAAGTTAAGCTAATAAGAATAACTTAGAAAACATTTCAGCATTGTTCAACCAGTAATGGAGAATATCCCTTTTAAACATTTCTTTATGGAGGAAATCCTGGACTTCAGAGGTCAGCAAAACTACCCCAACAAGTAGCACTTACTGCATACACAACTCAAGTCAGTGCTTGTGTTTGGGTAGTTCTGGTGCCAGATGAATGCATTTTACTAGTGGTGGGAAGAATTGGGAAATAGCCTGTCTCTGCATATGTCTTAAGTTATGTCTGTTGATAAACTCACTACCATGAACAGATTGAAGTATGTGTGTGTTTGAGGGGTGATGGGGGTTGGGCAGGCCATTGCAGCAGAAGCAGGGCAATCAAAGCTATGGTAGAACTGGTTGAGTTGGTTTGGCCCCCCCCCCACCCCCCTCCAGGAAGACCAGGACTAGGTGGACACCAACACCAAGCCCAGTATCAGACCCTGTGGATGTAGGGAAAGCATCTGAATACCTCTGCCTGCTTTGATTTGTACTCAACAGAATCCAGAGTTAGTCCAGCTGCCACAGTGGAGATCTGCTGGAATCCAGTACAATAGAGGAATGGAGGAGGACCAGGACCCGGAGCAGTGGCCCAACCAGGTCCCCAGAGGACCAGCAGCAGGCCCGGCTTCTGGTACCAGCCATGTTCAGGTCAGTGTTCAGGACACAACAACCAGTCTAAACTAAGAGGCCTGTTCACAAGACCTAGATAGTGGATTAGGCGGGGTTTTCCAGGGTTTCTGGATGTATAAACAAGGCTAACAGCTAGCCTGCTCCTGACCGGGCTAACAGCCTTTGTTCACTCAGCAGTGCTTTTACCTTCTTATTGTTATTATTATTATTATTATTATTATTATTATTATTATTATTAGCAATATATCATATACAACTGTAGCATTCTGCTGTTCAGTAAAGTCCTGATATTATTTTAACATTGTGAGCATTATTTAAATAAATATCCATATGAGTCATCGGTGCTGTTACGTTGCATCTATGAAGACTAATAAACTGCCGGTCATATTGTTGGTAGAAGTCTGGTGAATAGAGTATGACAGTTGTTGAGATCATTAGAAAAGGCTGATACTGTGCTAAATGAGTCAGTGATGAAGAATAATGTATAACTTCCTCTACACGTGTTTCTATAACGGTTCTAACAGCAGCAGGCTGGCCAGAGACCAGCACATCTCTTTACATCATTTATTTCTTTTTGTATTCATGAGAATAACAGTATATCCCTTTTCCATGTGCATTGTATTTGCCATTCTTAGCACACAGTGTTTTCTTTCCAATAAACCAGGACTATAATTTGGGATGATTCTACAATTCTTTAATGTCCAATCCTCCTTATTTATAGTCTTAGTTCACTGGACCAGTAACTGTATAGCGGAGACTACTGTACACTCATGTGCAACAGGACGAGGACACCTCAAGGGTTTTTGTTTATATTAATATATCACAGTGGCGGCTGGTGAAAAATATTCTTGGTGGGGCAGTTTATGCTGGGAGGGGGGGGTTTGGGGTTCCTTTTTGAATTTTGCAGACGTGATTTCCCGCATTCTGGTGCATTGTACGGTGACCAGCTGGAAGATCCCACATCATTCACAATGATCAATTCATGTGTTGGTAAATTGTAATTATCAAACATATCAACTCATTTGTTATTTCATGTAGGCCAATAAAGTAAAAACGAGACATTATAAGCTGTTGATGCAGTTTTAAAACAGGTAGTTAGTCCTACACTTAGACTAGGCAACACAGGCTCTGATTTATTAATTTAATGATCATAAATGCATATTGTGTTGAGATGTTTCTTTTGTTGTAGACATGATTATAGAATATCAGCAGTTAAAGTTATATTTGGCCACTATGCAAAAGAAGCTGTGTGCAGTCAATTGAGGAAGTGTTTTAATGGGAGGCCACTGATACATAGAAGGTTATGGTTGCTAGAAGTCCCCCCCCCCCGTGAGGTTATGGTAAAGGTTTGAGGGAGAGAAGAGGGCGTGGTGCCATACAGGATGTTAAAGTCAAAGTGTACTATGATGATTGAGTGGTAATGTGTGAGACAGACTTCTGCCTTCCTGGGTTGAGGGGAGAAGACACTTCAATGGTTTATATATATTATTACATTATGCTATTATATTTAGTTGTTTTTTACAGTCATGTATACAGTGGACATTTAGTTGATCAATTTCATTGTTTTTATAGTTTCTAGATTTCAGAGTCCAAGAGAGAGACAGAGTTAGAGGGAGGTACGTAGGCTATGCATCATATTCTAGCATTGTAGATAAGATTTTTTATTTGATCTTAATAGTAATTTCCTGAGTAACATTATCTTCTGCTAACTTTTAAAGTGCTCATATTATATTTGTAGACTGCTTACGCATTCAGGTGGTCCACCATCATCTGCCACACTTTCTTGTTTCATTACAGCGTTGCAGTTGTTTCATTAAAGTTTGCCTGAAAGATTTTGAATATTTCAGAACATGAAAAGTGCATTTGCTTTCATTAAAACATGTCAGAAATATTTTCCTTCATTTTGTCATAAATTATTGAATGAAGAGTTAAAATTTTGAGTAAGAGAAAATCCAGGGTTTAAAGAAGGTTGTTCACTAACTCTCTCTGTTTGTCTGTTGCTATAGAAACGGAGAGGAGAGGGACCCAAACGTCACCACTGTCAGCACTGCGAGAAATCCTTCTCAACGTCTGGATATTTAAAGAGTCATCAGAGAGTTCACACTGGAGAGAATCTACACAGCTGTGATCAATGTGGTGCAGTTTTCACACAACAGTGTTACCTAAAAACACATCAACGCAGTCACACTGGAGAGAAGCCGTACAGCTGTGATCAATGTGGGGCAGCTTTCACACAACAGTGTAACCTAAAAACACATCAACACAGTCACACTGGAGAGAAGCCGTACAGCTGTGATCAATGTGGGTTAGCTTTCACAAAGCAGTGTTACCTAAAAACACATCAACGCATTCACACTGGAGAGAAGCCGTACAGCTGTGATCAATGTGGGTTAGCTTTCACAAAGCAGTGTTACCTAAAAACACATCAACGCATTCACACTGGAGAGAAGCCGTACAGCTGTGATCAATGTTGGGCAGCTTTCACACAACAGAGTAAACTAAAAAGACATCAACGCATTCACACTGGAGAGAAGCCATACAGCTGTGATCAATGTGGAGCAGCTTTCACACAACAGAGTACCCTAAAAATACATCGACGCATTCACACTGGAGAGAAGCCGTACAACTGTGATCAATGTGGGGCAGCTTTCACACAACAGAATAACCTTAAAAACATCAACGCATTCACACTGGAGAGAAGCCGTACAGCTGTGATCAATGTGGGGCAGCTTTCACACAACAGAATAACCTTAAAAAACATCAACGCATTCACACTGGAGAGAAGCCGTACAGCTGTGATCAATGTGGGAAAAGGTTTTCTCTGAGTGGTAACCTTGAAAGCCACCGCCGTGTTCACACTGGAGAAAAGCCGTACTGGTGTGATCAATGTGGGAAAAGGTTTTCTCACAGTAGAAACCTTAAAAATCACCAGCTCATTCACTCTGCCTCGTTGTGAAGATGTTTCAGAGCCAAGCTGTTTCCTCCTCCTCCTCCTCCTCCTCCTCCTCATGCCCTGATAGCTGTGTTCTTATATTCTGATCTTCTCTCCTCATTGAAGGCAGTAACGACCATTTAAAATTAGGAAAAATAATGTGTTTGCATTAAAACACTACCAAAGGAAACACATTCTTCTGCTTTGAATTAGGCAGACTATTGCTGCAACGGGGTAATGCTGCCCCCTACTGTTTGTTTCCGACATTCTCAAAAAATTATTAGTTTTTTACCATAAAGTCCACAACTGAAAAAGCAAACCATCCTAGTGAGAGTGATAAATATAGATTATAATTGACCAGTCATCCTAATTAAATGTTCATTTAAAGCTTGGATCCCAAACTTACATACAGTGCCCTCGAGTCAACCTTGCACAGTGTTCCAGACTCCACTAATCCACAGCTGCGGAAGCGCCTCGCATGGATGTCCCATTGTCATCTTTATCCAGCTCCTGACAGAACATGTCCACATTATGGGCTGTAGTGAATGTGAGCGTTCTCCCTCCGCGGGTCTCTTTCAGGGTGGCTGGATAAATAAGAGAGTTTGAGACACCTTTAGCATGTAATTTACGCTGTACTCCTATACATTCCTGGTGCTGCTGGACGGCGAAAGCACTGTAGCCAGGCTTAAAGTGTAGCTTCCTGCTGACCCCTGAAGGACTGCTTGACGGTCCTGGTATCTCAGACACCTTAAAATCAGTGTATGTATCATTGTACCCTTGCCGTTGATTCTGTATGCTCTGTCCATGTTGCTGGTGTCTGGTTCTGTAAGGAGGGAATCCAAACCAGTAGCTGTTTCTGCAAGAATCCCACTGGGTCGTCTTTTTCAGTCCAATAATGCGAACATTGTTGTATCTCAATCTGTCTTCCATTTTGGCTGGCTTAAACTCAAATTTCTTCTCGTCATCAATGCAGGTTTCTTATCTGCCTTTTGTCTCCCTGCCTCTCAAGCTCTGTCCTGATGTGTTGCAGCAATGCTTACTTCACTGCGTTGTGGACCGCTTACATTGTTGCTTTTCCAGGACCTTTTTGTGCCTGCAGACATTCCACTAAGTCACGGTGGTAACAAATAAAATGACTGACGTCGAATGAGAGAAAATGACCTGGTTTTTATTGTAAAATGCAGAGGAGGATGCAGAGCCTCAGCTCTGAGCCACCCTTGCAAACACCGGTCATGTTATCTTTTCTATAATTTAGAAAATACATGTTTAAGGACTTTAGGATGAACAGAAAAAGGAATGTTCAGTATAGTACTTCTCCGGGCTGCTTTCTCATTTGGGCCTTGACGTGACATGGCTGCTTTAGGGCTATTAGTTTTAACCTTTGAACACACTTTTGAACCCTTTAAATATCAAAAACTTCCAAATGTTGGAACACAAAAAGTTTTAGCATTGTGAGACTACACAGCGATTTGGTCCATGATTTAACAACCAATGTGTGGAAGGCCTGAATTTGGACTTTCGGTCAAATTCGGTTTAAAACCTTTTAAAGTCAACTCTGCCTGAACAGTGTAATTGCTTTTAACTAGGTGCCCTTTAAGTTGTATGTTTACATTAGCTTAAGTTAAGTCTAATGTCTTGTTTGTGTTGTAGTATCTATAGAGATTTGTGGTGTAGTATGGAACCATTGTCCTGTCTTTTATGTATTATAAAACTTATTGCCGCCTGTCTTGGCAGGACTCCCTGGAAGAAGAGTTACTGTAGCTCAATGGGATTGTTCCTGGTTAAATAAAGGTTAAATAAAAATAAAAAGAATCTGTAATATGTCCAAACGTTCCTCTCTTCGTTACCGACATACAGGAAGTCGGCCATGTTTAATTGGATGCTCTCCAGTTATTGTTGTTTGGTAGATTAACATTATATTTTCCTACTTTGGGGACTTTTCATTTCATATTATTTGTCTGACATTTTCTATTCCCTGTTTGTATTTTCTGTGACTGCATGTGGTTTTAAATCTGTTGGAGTTTCTTCAGACTAAAGCAAAGACACTGATGATGTCATCCAAAAGAGACATAAAGGACAGCAACCTGTTTCCAGAGGACACTAAAGAATGACGGAGCAGCAGGAAACAGAGCAGCTCAAATAGCAAACAGCTGATTTATTCATCTGACTCGTAGAATAACGCCAATGATTGACTTGTTTTAAATGTCTGGGAATGTGGAACAGCTCCATGCTGACTACCTGAAATAAAACACGGCCACATGCTGATTATTGGGGACTTGATTTGATGGATTTATTCTTCCCGTTGTGTCTCTGTTTAAACTCCTAATTTAAAGGTAAAGTCAGCATCCACTAAAGGTTGTGTTGTTGCTGCTGACAGACTCAGATCATTATTCTAAGTGTGTGACAACATTATGGGATGGATCCCTACAGAGATAGACCTTTTAGAGAGGAACAACCTTTTAATTTAGATCTTTTAGTTTCCAGTTTTTTAGATTGTAGGAACAGTGGAAAGATGAACCAAAACGGCTTTTCATATATATATTTTCTTTTTCTATTGACTATAGTTGTGTTTGTTATTAACAGAAATCAACCTGTCAACATTTCTATTTGTCATACAGTTCCGATGTTAAGTTTTTTACCGCCCGTTCATCACCATTCATAAAATCCCAGTTATTATTCAACGTGTCAGTCCCATATGGTCTAGCAGTCTGGATTCTGCCTAAATAACCTTTACAGACATTCTTAAGGAGTCCTCTGGAGACTACAATCAGTAGATCTGAGAAAGCTTTCAGTTAGTTTGATTTTACATTCATTTGGCCTAAGTGGTGTCCAAAAGGTCTTGGTTGCTGCTCTTAAAGACTTCTAATAGTAATGAAAACCCTGGTTTTCACCCAGGTGGCCCTGGTTCAACTCCCGGTATGGGAATTTATATTTAACTGGTGAAAGTCTGCAGAAAGATCTGTACGATCTCTGACATTGGTCCTGTATTAAATCAGAGCTGTAGTTACGTACGTAAAAAAGTGGAAGATTAACTCAAGAAATGTTTAATAAAGATGAGCAAGTACAGCTGTATCTGTATCTGTTAACCATATGAATTATCTGTATCTGTATCTGGCGGGGCCAAACCCGGAAGTGGACAGGATTTAACCTGGAAGTGGGTTAGGTTGTCTTGAAATGGGCGGGGCTTTAACCAGTATGTTATTTTAAGCATGCAATGGATATGGGTTGATCAAAAATTGTTATATTTATTGCTGAATGCCAGGGACCCGAATGGCAAGGCTGCAGCCTCAAGGGTAGTAACAAAAGGTTCCATGGTGTAATGGTTAGCACTCTGGACTCTGAATCCAGCGATCTGAGTTCAAATCTCAGTGGAACCTGTTTTTAAGCCACAGCACAGTTGAAAAAGATCAACCTTTCAACTTTCCACATCTAGTTTAAAGTAAGCTTACAGGTTTAATGTCCTTGGCCATTTAGACTGTAAACAGTACGTTGGTGGGGGCATGTTGAGGAGTCACCTGGTTGTTAATGGAACTTGAAGAAGCTCCAAATTTGACAGTATTGACTGGAAGTGATAGGCTTTGAGTTACATGGGGGATACACAATTTGCATTCAGTCTCGTAATCACCATACAAATTAGGTATCACTGAAATTTGAACTTGTGTTGCTGCAGTCAGAGTAGACAGTGCTCATCCTGAATGGGCCAGTATAGTTAATCCAAACTGCTTGTTGAATGGTCTGTTAGCTTTGGAACCCCCCTTTCCCCACAGCTTTCAATTGTCAGGTATAGGTGGGGGAGTGGGCACTGTGTCCAACCCTTTCTGTGTAAAAAAACCACTAAAGAAGTCTCTTGGGTGAGAGACAAAACTTCTGCGGAGGACCTTTAACCAAGTCCTGTTGCCCTTGGCCTAGTTGTGAACTTTTGGGGTAATAGCATGGATCAGGAACCAAACCCAACACATCTGGACTCAATGTGGACATTGTACGGCAATATTTGACACGTTTAGACCATGAAGACAGTTATCAGTTTATTTCCCATCTGGCAGGTGTATTTGTGGACTCAGTTGGACATTTTGAAGATAATTGCACAATGTTCATCCAATTTTCAGTCTATATTCTATCTGGCAGGGACATTTCTGGATTCAGGTGGACATTGTTGACAGATACATTGGTGGATCTTGATTCCCACCATAGGATTTGTCCTGTATTGCACATTCCCTTCACATCCCACGCAATGTATTGCCTTTGTCAAGCACATTGTCACCCTGGTGACTTTCTTCCATGTCTCCATGTCTCCATATATTTGGGCTGACAGTTGAGAAACCTTCTCTTGTTAACTATGACAGGGATGACGGAGAACCTACTATATCATGACATGTTTAATTCACTATATTATAAGTTTGGAGAAAAGTCCTACTGAACATCTGCTGGATCAGTCAGGATGGCCGAGCGGTCCAAGGCGCTGCGTTCAGGTTGCAGTCTCCACTGGAGGCGTGGGTTCAAATCCCACTTCTGACAACTATTGTTATCGTCTGAGACATGATATTGGGAATAAAGAACTTAGCAGGTCTTTGTATTCAAGATGACATGAATTTGCGCATGAAACACAATTGCAAGTAAAGTGTTTTGTGAGTATCTTTATGGTCAACAGATGTAAAGTTACCATGTGATTGTACACAGTAGACATATCTACTGCTGAATTCACTGTCTGTGGCAAGCCCTTTAAAACCTGTTCCTGACTTGCTTTTCCCACATCCTCTGAAAGCTTAGCTAACTAAATGACTTAAGTTAGCCTATAATTGTTGCTTTTTCATCTTCATTGTGATTGTTGTGTGCCTTCAATATCATACATGTGGATATTATGAAATAAACTGCCTAGCAAACCCTTGCAAGACTCTCGAAGGTTCCATGGTGTAATGGTTAGCACTCTGGACTCTGAAACCAGTGATCTGAGTTCAAGTCTTGGTGGAACCTTTCAACTTTCCACATCTAATTTAAAGTAAGCTTACAGGTTTAATGTCCTTCGTCGTTTAGACTGTAAACCTTCCCTTGTTAACTATGACATGGATGACTGAGAACCTACTATAGCATGACATGTTTATTTCACTATGTTATAACTTTTTAAACAGGTCCTACTAAAAGTTCTGCTGGATCAGTCAGCATGGCCGAGCGGTCCAAGGTGCTGCGTTCAGGTTGCAGTCTCCACTGGAGGCGTGGGTTCAAATCCCACTTCTGACAACTGCTGTTCTCATCTCAAACTAATGTCTGAGACATGATATTGGGAATAAGAGGACATGAAAGTGCACGAGAAACGCAATTGCAAGAGCAGTGTTTTGTGAGCATCTTTATTGTCAACACATGTAGAGTTACTGACTGTGATTTAACTAAAGGGTTTTGGTAAAAGTTATCTTTTGTTTTGTAAAACTTTGGGTTGTGTACAAAACAGGAGAAAAGGGTTCTTTGTTGCATCCAGGTTGTTATGTATAACAGATGAAAAGTGCAAATTGACATCATTCCATCCAATACGGGCAAGTCGGGTTGACAGATAGATTTTAAAATCCACACAGATAAACGGTCATCGTAGCTGTTTGCAGGATTTCTGCCATATTGAGTGACAAAATGTGGGTGTCCTGAAAAAAGGTTCTTTAAGTCTACCTCCCCCACCTCTTTTTTTTTGTCTCGACAAGAAGTATTATGCTTTTGGGTCGCCTGTCCATCTCTACATCAGAATCAGAAATACTTTATAGAACCCCGAAGGAAAACTCTGGAAAAGCCTGCTCCTTCGAGCCGGATTTGAACCAGCGACCTAAGGATTTCAACTTTATGCCTCTACAGTCCTCCACTCTACCAACTGAGCTATCGAAGGGAGCAAATATAGCATCCCATGGAGGGAAACAAAAACATTCACATAAACTCGTAGATCACTTGACAAGTATCCCACCCAGAAGAGAGATTCTTGCCATATTTCAGCCAGGGGGAGTCCTGTCGTCTCAGTCGCTGTCCACGGCCCATGAAAATTGGCGAGGGTCTTGCTTCTATTATTTAGCTGCTGTTAATAATCTGAGTCTAGTTAAGGACAGCATATTTGTTTTTCACAAGTACAAAAGGCTCAGCCTAACACCAAAGCCCACCAAAAATAGTTTCAACTCATCGGCGTTCCCCTCCAAGGAAGTCTTTAGTAAAAGGCGAAAGACTTGTGTGTTATGAAGAGAAACCAGAGTGAGTACAGCTGTCTGCTCGAGAGCAGCAGAAAACCCTAGTCGACCCAGTCCAAACCATCAAAAACTGACTTGGTGTGCCGCTTTCCAAACTAAAATGATAAGAGGCAACTTGGTAGACTACTTACTGATGTTTATAACTGTACTCACAATGCCCTGTTTTTAAAACACCAGCCAATCACAAGTGTTACATGTCAATATTCAATGTGTGAGTAATCAGGAAGCTCACATAAAAGATAGTTGCAAGGTCTACCAAATGTTTAACTTTGCAACCCTTAAGTTGTTGGATCCTTGGTTGGGACAGGTTTCCCGAGCAGAGTGGCGCAGCGGAAGCGTGCTGGGCCCATAACCCAGAGGTCGATGGATCAAAACCATCCTCTGCTATTTCCTATGCTTTGTATCAGCAGTCTGAAGTCTATTTCCATGTTTAACAAAGCATCTGTTGCTACAAGTGTCTGAAGTGAAATGTTTCCACCTGCTGAAGAGTAAACTTAATTGCATGACAAGTTGATTTTCATCCATAAATATGGAAACTACAGTACTCATACCTGCTGTAACACTGGAAAAAAAACTGGAGCATTACAAAATAAATAAACTGCACTACAGTACAGATACGTAACAAACTGGAGTTTGATGCCATATACTACACTACAGTACAAGTACATAAATACAGTGAAACTGTAAAACATGTACATTTAAAGTGCTTGTTGGGCTTTCTGATAGCCTGAGGTATAAAAGACCACTGAGCTACATCCCCGGAAGATTTTCATGTTTTTTTGGATTGTTTTCTGAGATATACTTAAACTTATCTTTATTAATCCTTTTGGGATGACTCCCGCAAGGAGATATAAATATCACTGAATAAAAGAAGAAACTGTGGTAAAACATGTAATGGGAATGTTGTATATGGCTTCAAAACCTATGGTATAAATTATAGATGAAAAGTAACACACTACTGTTGCCTTTCTGCTGGACAATACAACGTTCACTGCAAATCTTGTAACACAAACTGAAAATAAATGCTGAGAGATGCATTGGTTGTCCATAATGGTATGTTAGGTTATTTCATCCATAAAAAATGAAATTACAGCACTCAAACCTGATCTAACACCCATAAAAACTGCAGCATAAACACAAAACAATAAATATACTACAGTACAATACTGTAAATAGAAAAATAGTAAAGTAGAAACTGTAAATCATGTACATTTAAAGTGCTTGTTGTGTTGTCTGATACTCTGAGGTATTAAAAAGGGGGCATACCACTTAGTTTGTGTTCCAGGAGGTCTTGGGCTGAATCTCATTTCTCTATCTCACCCCTTCCCCTTGGTTTTGCGCGTTCACGTGAAACCTAGTGCTGTCCCAATACTCTTTTTGAACAAGGGGTAAGGGGTGTATGGCCCTTGGAACCATAGACAGTGAATTACAAAATCAAGGGAGGACGCGAGCTTACTAGAAACAGGAGGAAACAGCAGCTGATCCACTTTGGGGCTGAAAGCGAGCAGAAGTTTCTTAAATCATGTGTTCATGTTGTACCCATTCATTATTGTATTGGTACTGTGTTATTGTAATAATTTGTAATTAATTCCTCTTCATGCACTTGTATATTGTTGGTTTTGATACGGGACACTGATGAAATGTGTGGGGGGGGGGGTTACTGGCCAACAGGCTTCAGACTTGTCAGGAATATCAGAACAGCTGTAGTTAATTTGTTTGTTTGTGGTCTTGTGTGTATTTTTTTAGTTTTACACACATGAGTGCCTTTTTATGTGTGTGACATGTTAGTTATGGTTCTAATAGTTGATAATGGTTCTGTAACATAATTTTATGTAATGTTTTTGCCTGTTATGTTCAATTTATCAGCAATAAAGACAGATTTTTGTTAACAAAATGTTTTTGTAAACATCAATGACATTCAAAACGGTGATAACTGAAACAGATATACAACACACCATGTATACAGGGTGTATATGTATGTATAAATGAAACATTTGTATACAGATTGTAAACAGACCTAAGTACTACACAGATATGAACATCTGCCTCTGCATCACCAAAGTGAACATAAAATAACTATAAAATATATAAATATATAAACGGAGATGACACTGTTGTCAAAACCCACACAACCAACAGACAGAGACGACATCTTGGAAGTTTGTGACAAATACTGTATGGTGATGTAACCAAGTGGTGTCCCATTTCATAGGGGTATGTATTCACCCCTACCCCTCACCCCTTGGTTTCAAGGGCCAAGGGGTGAGGGGTAAGGGGGAGAAATGGGATTCAGCCTAAATCCTTTCCACTTCCGGGTTTGGCCCCGCCAGATACAGATGCAGATAATTCACATGGTTAACAGATACAGATACAGCTGTACTTGCTCATCTTTATTAAACACTTCTTGAGTTAATCTTCCACTTTTTTGCCTTTTTACGTACGTAACTACAGCTCTGATTTAATACAGGACCAATGTCAGAGATCGTACAGATCTTTCTGCAGACTTTCACCAGCTAAAAACCAATTCTTATACCGGGAGTTGAACCAGGGCCACCTGGGTGAAAACCAGGGTTTTCCTTACTATTAGAAGTCTTTAAGAGCAGCAACCAAGACCTTTTGGACACCACTTAGGCCAAATTAATGTAAAATCAAACTAACTGAAAGCTTTCTCAGATGTACTGATTGTAGTCTCCAGAGGACTCCTTAAGAATGTCTGTAAAGGTTATTTAGGCAGAATCCAGACTGCTAGACCATATGGGACTGACACGTTGAATAATAACAACAGTGATTTTATGAATACATCCATAGATATGCCAGGAACAGGGCACATAAAGACATACATCACTTGTTGATAAAACACTGCAAGAAGTCCGGTCTGGCAGTCAGGATTCAGGTTTTCACCTTTTGTCCACCACCATGTCTAGTTAAAGTTTTACAATGTTTGATCATAGAGACATATATTATGTATATTTATTATCGTTACATGAGCTAGGTTTGGGGAAATGCATATCAGGCATAGAGTACATACAGCTTTCATTTAATACAGGACGAATGACACAGATGTTACAGAACTTGCTGCAGACCTTCATCGGCTAGATACCGATTCCCATACCGGGAGTTGAACCCGGGCCACCTGGGTGAAAACCAGGAATCCTAACCGCTAGACCATATGGAACTGATGACACATTAATAACAGGAATTTCATGAATCAATTCATAATCTGGTTGGAAACAGGCCTTCTCTTGAACTTGAATTAAGAAGCTTCTTAAGTAAGTTTTATCTGGAAGCTTTTGAGTGTTCTTTAGGTTTTTATCTGCTTTAACTATTACCGTACAGCGGGGGCACGGAGCAGAGCAGAGCGGCCGTTAGGGAGGAATCCTCCTCTGTGTCCAGCTCCATTTTGAACCTGTAAGCTCACTTTAAACTAGATGTGGAACGTTGAAAGGTTGATCTTTTTCACCTGTGCTGTGGCTTAAAAAGAAAGGTTCCACTGTGATTTGAACTCAGATCGCTGGATTCAGAGCCCAGAGTGCTAACCATTACACCATGGAACCTTTCAAAGTGTTGCTAATGTTTGCTTGGCACTTTCTTTCATAATATCCACATGTGTGATATTGAAGGCACACAAAAATCCCAACAAATCATTTTTGTATAGCACAGTGTTGTGGGTTGTAGTGACCTCCTTGTGTTTATGGTACTTAATGCAAAAATCAGTCTCAATGACCAGATGTGTTGCAAGATTTGCAGTCAACATTGCATTGTCCAGTGATGGTGGTATAATAGTGACCATTGCTAATGTCCAAGCAAATGACCGGTGTTGGATTCCCAGCCATCGCAGTAGCTTTCTTTGAGTGATGTTACTTTTCAACTTTGATTTATACAATAGCAGTGTTTTGATTTCCAGCCACCACCAGGTTTTGAAGCCATATACAACATTAACATTACATATGGGTACACCTACACGTAGGGCTACGAGATTGTAATACAGATTCTGGTAAACAGAAGAGGACCTGTGCATGAAAACCATCTTAACAATCAAAACCACAAGTGCAATAGTGCAAAAGAATTGGAGAATTAAATGTGAGAGCCGGACACTCGGCTGAAACGAGTATCCGGTACGGATAAAGCACTTTTGCCAAGTACAAGTATTATATGTTAACAAAAAAAAGAGAAGTATTAGGCTTTTGGGTCATCTGTCCATCTCTACATCAGAATCAGTCCACCTCTACAGTCCTCCGCTCTACCAACTGAGCTATTGAAGGGAGCTAGCACATACACATGCACTTCCCATTCTTGTGAATGTGATAACACAGGACCCCCCCCCCCCCCCCCCCGGAGGTGCTTTCAGTGATAGAGCGCACTTTCAGTCTCAATGCCCAGATGTATTACAAGATTTGAAGTGAACATTGCATCGTCCAGTGATGGTGGTATAGTGGTGAGCATAGCTGCCTTCCAAGCAGTTGATCTGGGTTTGATTCCCAGCCATCGCAGCAGCTTTCTTTGAGTGATGTTACTTGCTTTTTTTACAAGAAGTCAGCAGAAAGGTTACTTGCCCAACCTGGTTTGATAAAACATTAGATCTCTTTGGGCGGCACAATAATCGCCAAATTGATAATCATGGTTATTTTGATAATTATGGAGATTATCACAATTATTTGTTGATTTTCTACTCCAAAGTGCTAGAAAGGAAGGTTTCACCAATTGTTGAACCTCAGGTCAACAAGGAACAATCTCAGCAAGGTGATTGATGGATGATTCTAGTTACTTCACCAAGTTCAGGCCAAATGACATCACATTAGTTGGCTTCCAGCTATGTATATGCAAATGGCAGTGGTGGGATTTGAACCCACCAGAGACAGTGGAGCCTTAATACAGCACCTTAGACCAGCTCTCCACATTGTGACAAACACAGGCACCGTAACTAATGGTATGCTTGTTAATGTTATTGTAAAAAAACCTTTGCAAGGAAAGAGCCAATACTTTATTAAAAACGGCCAATACTTTATTAAAAACCAAAACCAACCAAACGGGAAAGTTGTGTGAAGGTACGGCGCAACCGCAGTTACAGTGTGTTGGTTCTCTTAACGTTTAGGGAATGTTATAACAAGGAGGGAACGTTCCCTAAACATTAGTTTTTGGTTTGGTTCGAACTAACCTTTAGAGAACCAAAAACTAACGTTCTCTAAACGTTCTGTGTTAGTGGGGTACTTATCGCTGTCAAAAGGTATGGTGTTATGTTTGACAATGATACTCAATACAGGAAACATGACAATGCAAAATATTTTTTTTTATTCTTCAGGTTTGTCTTTTTGTCGTTAATGGCCACAAGTGAACAGTTCCTTTCTGCCTTTGACCGACATATTTCGGCTTGTTTGTCCAGCCCCTGAGCATGCACAGCAGAGCAGAGTGGCGCAGCGGAAGCGTGCTGGGCCCGTAACCCAGAGGTCGATGGATCGAAACCATCCTCTGCTAATCCCTATACTTTGTACCAGCAGTCTGTTGATGTTTAACATAGCGTCTGATGCTGCTAGTGTCTGAAGTGAAATGTCTCCGCCGGCCGAAGAGTTAACTTAATAGTTTGCCAAGTTGATTTCTTCCATAAAAATAGAAACTACAGTGCTCATACCTGCTGTAACACCCATTAAAACTGGAGCATAAAACCATAAATACATTACACTACAGTTAATAAATACTGTAAATAGAAACATGTACGCTTAAAGTAAAGTAAAACCTGTAAATACAACTGTGGTGGCTGGAAATCAAACCTGGGGTAAATGCTTGCACTGATGATATAAATCATAGTCAAAAAGTAACATATCTGTTGCCTTTCTGCTGGACAATACAACGTTTACTGCAAATCTTGTAACACAGACTGAAAAAAATGCTAAGAAATACATTGGTGGAGGCTGGTGGCTTCCAGTAGTTATGAGATAACACAATATTATTCATGAAGGTACATCTGCAATTTGGTATATTGTCATATGTTGTTGGTTTTCTACCATTCTTAAAGAACGCCTTTCGTTGTCAGCAGGATTCGAACCTGCGCGGGGAGACCGCGATGGATTTCTAGTCCATAGCCTTAACCACTCGGCCACGACAACCTGAAACACAGTCCTATACCTGTTTGCATGAATGTTCATAAACATTTCAATTGGTTAGTAATACCAGACATGGACAAAGTGCAAATCCTAGTCTGTGGATAGTTGTGGATGAAGTTTGATTGATTGATATGCTCCCTTATTTGTACAAGAGCTATTTTGTAACAGAGATGTTTGAGATGTTTGTTTTAACAAATCCGGTTGGGCAAATAACCTTTCTGCTTACTTCCTACTTGTTTCTGCATTTGTTCAGAGCTATGTCTGATGATGAACTCACTACCGGGACAACCCCAAAGAGAAGCCCTTATGATCCCAATAATCATCAGTGTCTCCATTTGAGATGATCTGAATGTGATTACAATGACATCCATCTTCAGTTAGTCTGTAGCATTGTCATGTTCAACTGCCCCAACAAGTAGCACTTACTGAATTCAACAGTCAAGTCAATGTTAAAGTTAGGGTAATAAGAATGACTTAGAAAACATTTCAGCATTGTTCAACCAGTAACAAGGGAGAATATTCTTTTTAAACATTTCTATAGGGAGGTCAGCAAAACTACCCGTCTGTCTGTACAGACTACAACTCAACCCTTTTTCAAACCTAAGCTTTGTGAGTAACGTTTCCAGATGTCTTTGTGTAGGTGTTGCAGAAATGCTGGAGTAGTGTGGCTACGTGGCCTAAATATAACAACAGATATGCGTTGTTATAGGAAAACAGCATTAAATGAAATATAGTCCAAGAAAGACAAAACCTTTACATAAGCATTGAGCATGTTCCTGCTGTCAAAGAGAGCTTTACCGTCACGTAGGATCACCTACCTCAGGATCCAGGAATCCACAAAAACAACAAATGAGGCTAAAAGAGTTATCTAAACATTTGAATTAAAACATGTATGTGCATGAGTGAAGACGATGAAACCTGTACTCTTTCTCTATCTATGTTGTTTCTTCTTGCTGACATAGTGCCAAATGTTGTCCGGCTCACTGGTGACTCAACTGAACCATTTAATTGTCTCACTCAGTGTTCAAAATTAAAATAAAAAACAAACATGTTCTCTGCCCGGTTTCCAATCCGGGACCAGTTTCAGCAGAGTCTGATTTAAAGGAAATGGTATTCTTTAAAAGTGTTATGGTTCTAGCGTTAAACTAATGAGGAAGAATCTGACAAATCTAAATTAACCCTGGGGGCCCTGAGGCAATTTTTAAAGTTTAATTTCCGTCTGGAATTATTTTTGAATTTATTTGATAAAAACACTTGTAAAACATCAACCCTGTTGTCTACAGTAAAGATATGAACATCATTTTTTTTAGGACAAACTGGGCTATTAGAATATTTGGGTTGCAGTGAGGTCACTTGCATGTTAAAAATGGTTGAAGGGCCTTAAAGATAATCAATGATAAGCAATGTTATACAAGCAAATATGTGTCTAAATAGTGCATTATTTGGCCTTCCATAGAGTATATAGGCATTTTTGTCCCCTCTGGCCTTCCATACAAGAGGGGTGACTTTATCTCCCATATATGGGCATGTACTTCCTGAAACAGTAGACGGGAGAGAAAGGGCAGACGCGGAGGAGCGAGTCAGCGGCAGAAATGAGCCAAAACGTTTTGAATTATGGACATAAAGTTGATCAATCTTGGATATAGCAGTATGGATTTAAAGCCCAAAGAGGCTGAAGTTCCAGGCTGGATAGAAAACCCCCTGTAGAGGCTAGAAAGACAGGGAAAAGACCTCCGTAAACCTGAAAATGTCAGGATGTAAACGAAACCAAAAGTGAGTAAATCGCTTGTATGGTTCAAAAGTTATTAAACTATGAATCAGAGGTACTTTTTTACTCGTGGGCGAGTGTCTCGGGCTCAGAGGGTTAACCAAAAACATGTCCAGAAACTTACTCTTTCTAATGTTATACCGGTATCTGTCAAGTCCTGACCATTCCCTGACCGGGAATTGAACCCAGGCCGTGGCGGTGAGAGCGCCGAATCCTAGCCACTAGACCATCAGGGAGTCTCTTCTATCCAATTAATCTTTGTAGATGTGAGTTTCCTTGTGCAAATGTGAAAAGTGACGTGTAAAAAAAAAAAGCTTTACAAATTTTGGGAAGAACCCACGAAGATTTAAGAAGGAAAATCAGAGGGAGAAGACAAGGACAGATCGGTGGCAGAAGACGGGGACAGATCAGAGGGAGAAGATGGCGACAGATCATAGGGAAAAGACGGGGACAGATCAAAGGGAAAAGACGGGGACATATCAGAGGGAGAAGACAGGGACAGATCCGTGGGAGAAGACGGGGACATATCAGAGGGAAAAGACAGGGACATATCAGAGGGAAAAAACGGGGACATATCAGAGGGAGAAGACGGGGACAGATCAGAGGGAGGAGACAGGGACAGATCAGAGGGAGAATACGGGGACAGATCAAAGGACCAACACACGGAGACTTTGATTCCTAGTAATTAAACTAAAATAATAAATCTGTCTGCCAGGAGAAGATGGGGACAGATCCGTCTGGTGAAGACAGGGACAGATCAGAGGACCAACCCAAAATTACGAAGACAGAGACAGATCCTTTTATTCGTCCTTATTTCTTGTTGGAAAACAGAAGAACTCAGTTTTGTTTTTATTTTTCTGTTTGCGTCCATTTTAAAACCCGAGCACCTTATTTAAGTTTTGTTGCATGAATGTTTTATTTTGAAAGAGTGTAAAACAACTTCCTAATAAAACAGGTTGAACTATCTGAGGTTTATTCATAAAGTGTGTGTGTGTGTGTGTGCGTGTGCGTGTGTGTGTGTGTCAAAAAAAACAATGATTCAGTTTGAAATATATTTTCATCTACAAATTAATTTTAGTTTTCAAAGCCTCGTAGTAACTCATAGTATAGTACGTCAAAATATTCATAAAAGTCATAGTATAGTATGTCGAAATATTCATAAAAAGACATAGTATAGTATGTCAAAAAAAGTCATAAAAAGTCATAGTAGAACGTGTCGAAAATTCATAAAAGGCATAGTTTAGTATGTCAAAAAATTCATTAAAGTCATAGTATATTATGACAAAAATTCATTAAATGTCATTAAATATACTATGACTTTGTTTGAATATTTGTCATATTATACTATGACTTTTATGAATTTTTGACACGTTATACTATGACTTTCATGATTTTTTGTATAGTATAAAAGAAATATTCATAAAATGTAATGAAAAGTCAGACTATAGTATGTAAAAAATTCATAAAAAGTCAGAGTATAACATGTCAAAAATTCATAAACGTCAAAGTTTAGTATGACAAAAATTCATAAAATGTCATTAAAAGTCCGTTTAGTATAACAAAAAAATCATAAAAAGTCATAGTATAGTATGACAAAAATTCATAAAATGTCATAAAAAGGCATAGTATAAGATGTCAAAAAATTTCATAAAAAGTCATAAAAAGTCCATGAAGACAGTTATCAGTTTATTTCCCATCTGTCAGGTATATTTGTGGACTCAGTTGGACATTTTGAAGATAATTGCACAATGTTGACCCAATTGTCAGTCTATTTCCCATCTGGCAGGGACATTTCTGGATTCAGGTGGACATTGTGGACAGAAACATTGATGGATCTTGATTCCCACCATAGGATTTGGCCTGTATTGCACATTGCCTTCACATCCCATGCAATGTATTGCCATTGTCAAGCACATTGTCACCCTGGTGACTTTCTTCCATGTCTCCATGAACGCCCATATATTTGGGCTGACAGTTGAGAAACCTTCCCTTGTTAACTATGACATGGATGACTGAGAACCTACTATATCATGACATGTTTAATTTACTATATTATAATTTTTGAGACATGTCCAACTGGACACATGCTGAATCAGTCAGGATGGCCGAGTGGTCCAAGGCACTGCGTTCAGGTCGCAGTCTCCACTGGAGGCGTGGGTTCAAATCCCACTTCTGACAACCAGCATTTTCATCTGGAACTAATGTCTGAGACATGATATTGGGAATAAAGAACTTAGCAGTACTTTATATTAAGGAGGACATGAATGTGCGTGTAAAACGCAATTGTTAGTAAAGTGTTTTGTGAACATCTTCATTGTCAACACATGTAAAGTTACCATGTGTTTGTACACAGTAGACATATCTACTGCTGTATTCACTGTCTGTGTCAAGTCCTTCAAAACCTGTTCTTGACTTGCTTTTTCCCACATCCTCTGAACGCTTAGCTAACTAAATGACTTACAGTATGTGAGTGTCAAATAATAGTATTGTTGGATTCTGGTCCAAATGTGGACATTTTAGTGCAATGCAAAGGTGCATAACAGATTGCTTTCTACTTACCTGGAGCGATGCAAAGCAGGGGGGGCCAACTAGTCAAGGAACAGCAAGAGACTTGGTATTTAAGAATACAAACTGACTATGTGACAGATGTGTAATCTGTCATGTCCTGCCTTTTGAAGCTCTAGCCAGGCGCCATTCCTCTTCTAAAACAATATGAGTCATTCCAGTAAGTGAAAAGGAAACTCACATCTACAAAGATAAATTTTAACAAATGTGACTCCCTGATGGTCTAGTGGCTAGGATTGGGTGCTCTCACTGCTGTGGCCCGGGTTCAATTCCCGGTCAGGGAATGGTCAGGACTTGAAAGATTCAGGTGAAATATTTAAAAGAATAAGTTCCTGGACTTGTTTTTAGTTGATTTAGATTTGTCAAATTCTTCCTCATTAGTTTAATGCTAAACCCCAACACTTTTAAAGAGTACCATTTCCTTTAAATCAGACCCCCGACAGCGGATGTGTCCTTTTGTCATCATTGATGGGTCATAAACACTTCATCTGCCTCTATCTCAATAACAATTCTTTTCATTTTTTCAAACAGTAACTTGTAATGGAAATTTACATTTAACCAATGATTTTCATATTAATTATTCATAATAAGATCTTCAATGCCTCTCAGAGTATGTCACTTCTGTATCTTTCCTCAGTGTCTTCTCCTTGTAGGAGACAACTGAATTTGTTATGTCTTTGCATTTTCCCACCAAGGAGGGCTCGCTGATTCCACTCGGAAATCCAAACGACAAGGAAGCAATTTCAAACAGCAGGGGTAAGTTAAAGTTTCAATTCTGTTGGATAAATTATTTAAATTGGACATTGAGATGGTTTGTGAGACAAATATTGACTGTGATTTAACTGAGGGATTCGGGGAAAGTTAAATTTTGTTTTGTAAAACTTTGGGTTGTGTACAAAACAGGAGAAAAGAGAAGCTAGTTTTTTCCAATTCTTCTGGTGACACTTGGCACTATTTTTCATCTTTTGTCTGTAGTGCTCTATTCTGTCAGGACTTCTCCAACTCTTCTTTTTTTTTCTTGTTCTGTCTTGGCAAGAAGTATTATGCTTGTGGGTCGTCTGTCCATCTCTACATCAGAATCAGAAATACTTTATTGATCCCTGAAGGGAAACTCTTGAAAAGACTGCCCCTTCGAGCCGGATTCAAACCAGAGACCTAAGGATTTTAGCTTTATGCCTCTACAGTCCTCCGCTCGACCAACTGAGCTATTGAAGGGAGTTAGCACATTTACATACACTTCCCATTTTTGTGAATGTGATAACACAGGACCCCCCCCCTGGAGGGACTTTCAGTGATAGAGCGCATTTCACAGTCTCAATGCCCAGATGTATTACAAGATTTGAACATTGATATACTGTGATGATTTATCAGTTTTCTATCATCCTTGAAGAATGCCTGGATCGGCAGGATTTCCCAATGGATTTCTAGTCCATCGCCTTAGCCACTCTGCCACAACAACCTGAAACACAGCTCTATAAATTTTTCAATGAGCGAGGCAGAGAGGGAGTGACCCATCCCTGAGAAGGCCCGTCAGCGAGCGCCTGGTGGCTGGGTTTGCCACGGAGCCCGGTCAGGCACAGACCAAAGAAGCTGCGTGGGGCCCTTCTCTCCATTCCATGGGCCCACCACCTGTGGGAGGAACCGCTGCGGTTGGGTGTTCTGCCACATTGGTGGCAGCGAAGGTCAGGGGCCTCAACGGACAAAACCCGGGCGTCAGAGGCTTGCTCTATGGGGTTCCAGTAGGGGACTCCGTAGTTCTGCTGGGGGAATTCAACACACACGTGGTTAATGATGGAGATACTTGGAGAGGCGTGTCTTATTTTCCTACCTGGCGTAAAAGCCTTTGTATAGTCAGTCATTTCTTGTGCTGAACAATATTATTCGTTACCTAAAGACATATTGTTTTGTTGAGATCAATAATGTAATAAAGTTGCCATGTTTATATTAATTGGCTTCATTTCAATATTATTCCAAATTATAGTGTACACACTGCTGAGGACACGACTTGCCTTTATACACCCTGCTTCTCTTCAAATGATTACTGGATGACATACTTGCTGTTAGAGAAAAGAGAACAAAAAAAAGTTTTTTATTTCTAAACAATACTCATTATAAAGACTAACTTTTAATATTGACCAAATATAGTAGGATTACTAAATGTATGGATCTTTTGGCACTAGGTGGGGATTGAACCTGAGACCTTTGAATCTACATTAAGCTTTCCTTATTTCTCCGAAACATTCCTATTTCAGCAATTAAATTAAAATCTGACTTAATAGAAACTATAACACTCTTACACTTTGTGGGTAATTTAGCAGCTTTCTCATCTTTTCTCTCATTTCCTCTTTTTTTCTCTTCCTTTTCCATCTTCCCCACCTCTTCCCCACCTCTTCCCCCTTTTCCTCCCCCCTTACATACTGTTGTCCCCCAACATGGTTTTTATGTAGCTTGAAGACCAAATTGTTAGTTTTTCTGAAATGTTCCCAACCATTGTAATAATTTTCATAGCCTCGTTGGCGCAGTAGGCAGGGCGTTAGTAACATAGTCTGAAGGTTGTGAGTCAAATCTCACATGGGGCAGTTACTTAAAAATCAATGGGGGCAAAAAGAGGAAATTATACAACCACATAAGTACAATTCCAACAGAAAAAAACACAATAGGTGCTGAAAATACAATGACTTTCAGGTGGTCAACCACTGCACACATTGTTTTGTCCCCCTTTTTCCTGAGGTCATGACAAAGCATCTAGTGTTGATCTTAGCCTTTATGTGAGTACATAGGTCTCCACGTACATTGTTTTTATTATTGACGGCCAAATTGTTAGTTTTTACCAAATCTTTCCAACCATTGAAAGAGCTTTCATAGCCTCGTTGGCGCAGTAGGCAGCTCGTCAGTCTCATAATCTGAAGGTCGTGAGTTCAACCCTCACACGGGGCAGGTGATGCTGAAAACACAGTGACTTGTAGGTGGTTGAACACTGGCACAAGTAAATGAATGGAAGCTGTTATTCTGTGGTTTTTTCTGAGATTGAGACAATGAAAGGCCTTCTTTAAGGGTTGTAGCAAACCAATTGACTCATCACAGTATAAAATAAACGCAGATGAGCCTTCATTAACAATATTGTGTTCTCATAGGTACAGGAAGCCACCAATGAATGTATCTCTCAGCATTTATTTTCAGTCTGAGTTACACAAATTGCAGTGAACATTGTATTGTCCAGCAGAAAGGCAACAGGTGTGTTACTTTTGGACTATGATTTATACCATAGCAATCTAGCATTTTGCCCAGGTTTGACTTCCAGCCACAACAGTTGCATTAACAGGTGTTGAAGCCATATACAACATTACATGTTTTACCCAGGTTTATTCTTTTATTCAGTGATATTTCATCCCAATAGGATTAATAAAGATAAGTCTAAGTCAAAAAAATTTGAAACTCTTCAGGGGATGTAGCTCAGTGGTAGAGCGCATGCTTTACATGAATGAGGACCTGGCATCTCCAGCAGGTATTATGGTAGAGTCTTTAAAAGAGCTGCAAACAATATTACCTCCTGTGGTAATGTGGTGGACAGCACAAGGACTTTAAACATGCATGTTTTTCTGAAACAGCTGAAGGTTTGAATGGTTTAAATAACTGAAAGAACACAGAAGTGGCAGAGCCAAAAAACATATGGAATGAAAACTAAATAGAACAGCCTTCCCACAATGAAACGTGTTCGAGTACAGTAGCTCAGGGGTTCTCAACCTGGGGGTCTGGACCCCCAAGAGGACCGCACTTAATTTTTAGGGGAATAGTCAGGTAAATTGTGAGAAAAAAAATTTTAGACTGGGGAATGGTTTTTACATTACTAAGTTTGGTACCTGGAACAGAGAAAAGGGTCTGAAGGTGGGTTGAGAACAAATGAGAGAAAGACAATTGAACAGTTTTAAAATAAAGTGTTAGTTGTCTGGACAAGTTGGGCCTCAGGAGTCCTTCTGCAGACTGGTTGCATCTTAATTTAGCAGCCATGTGTCTGACACAAGTGGAGTGTTACAGCAATTGTAGCAAGAGCCACTGTTGGCATGTTAGCGACAGCCAGACTCCAGCATGCACCTCTAGTTTCCAATTGAGTTGGGCTTTGGAAATCACACCATGCCCACCAGGTGGGGAATTAACAGCTAACTAAATATTGAGAATATTTAGTTATGGGTTTTAATGCCATGGAGTTGAAATTGAACCTTCCAACAGCAAAAATCTACACAAATGTGCATTTCCTGTCTGGGTAGCTGAATCTTTAAGATGCTTGCCTCAATGCAGAGTCCCTAGAACTGTGGTTGCAGAGTGGAGGTGTAGTCTCGTCTCCATTTAGCGGCCGTGTGAGACAAGCTGAGCTTTACAGCACAGACAAGCTTCCCTAGTCACTCACTGGAATAATGTGACTCATCTCATGAATGGCATATCTGTGAGCCAATGACATCCCTGGTTTATAGTGGCCCATTTTAATAAATATTGGCACAGAAACCCAGTTCAATGAGTTTATTTACAACGTCAGTCCAAATCAGTGGTTGACTTTACATTCCTTTTGAGAAAGGACTCGTGAATCTTCCCAAGGGATTACATAGATGGTGAAGGTGCACTTAAGTTCCTGAAATATAGAAAAAAGCAAACAATTAGTGCATCTTGTTTAACATTGATGCACTGGGGCAGACCAGTGTTGGGTTTTAAGGTGTGTTTTTCCCCTGAGTTTCAAACACAACCTGAAGTCTTACACTTGCCTTGGGTTCAGAGTTGGAATCACAGTCGTTAGCAGCAGCGTTGCCTTTGACAGCAGCAGTGTTGCCGGTCTTGCACGTTGTACGTCCCAGGAGCATTTCCAGGAAGTAGTTAAATCCTCCGACGGTCTAAAGTGACAGGAAACAGGACTCAGACATGTGAGCACCAATAATAAAATAATGCAAGTCATTGAATATGAAAGGATTAAGGCCAATGTCAAAAAGAAGAAACTCATGAGTTCAGAGATTAAGTAACAAGTTTGACATTGGCCCTAATCCTCTTCCATAGTAGAAAAATAAAGTTTAACGTTACCTGAACTTTAGCCAATGTAATGTCCAGAATTGCGTAATTAAACCTGTCTTCTGTGTTGGCTTTGTTGAATTCAACCACAGCAAACTGCGCCGCTTCTAAAACATCGGTACTGTTCACCGGGACTTCTTGATAGCTACCGGGACGCGGAGGAGATTGTTCGGTTACAAAGCGGTCGGCGAAAGCAGAAACAAAAACGCAAAACCAGACCAACAGCATGATTGCACCAGTTTGTTCTGCAGTAGCTATTAGGAGTCGTGTTATCGGTTCTGAGTGGACTAGTCCAAAGCCGAGTTAATATACCGTCTAGAGAAACATACACACACCTGTTTCCTATCTGTTGATGAACACCCACACAGGTGTTTCCAGTTAATCTGGCTGATTAGACCACACCCCAGGACTCTGTGGGTGTCCTTTTGGTGCAATCATGCCACCTGGGAATATCAGGGACCGACCCATCATTACATTGTTTTTCAGACTGCCAGCAAATGTCTAATAAGGAAGAACTCCCAGTCTGGGGAAACTTCCGGATTGGTACAAAGGGGCTTAATAGGGAGTGAGATAGGGAGTGAACAGATGCGTGTTCTTCTTTTCTGTCATGTTGGCGTTTGGCATAACAATTTGTTGCATTACTGCCACCAACTGTTGGGCGTAGCCTAGAGCATCAGGTGTGTGAAAACATGGAGGCCACAGTGACAAAGGACACCCCAAAGCTCTTTAATTAGGCATTACGTTCCTCACTACAGTGTGTACAAGAGCTAAAAACATAGACCTACTTGACTTGAGTTGGTTTACTGTTTACTGGCAATGGCACTGTGTGAATTTTGTATATTTCTGAAACGTTTCTAACCATTCAACACATGAACGTACGTCAGTTGTCAACATGTCACCAACTGGGAAACTGTTCTAGCAAAACCTAGCCCCAGTTTCCCACCTCTGATTCCCACATGAGTGACGTCAATGATGACGTTTTCACTGGGAAAATTTTTTTTTTTCCAATGCCCATGATGTCCACTGATTGATTAGGCCCGTACAAATGAGACCTTTATCATTCTTATTGGTCATAACAAGATTTGACATAATACATTCTGTCTGATGTGTTCATCAGACAGAGTGGTACGGGGGCCCCACAGGGGACTGTGCTGTCTCCTTTTCTGTTCACCTTATACACCACAGACTTCCAGTCCAACTCAGAGTCATGTCACCTACCTCTAATGACTCTGCAGTTGTTGGGTGTATAAGGGATGGACAGGAGGGGGGGTACAGGGCACCGGTGGAGGACTTTGTGGAGCCAGTGACACAAACAGACTGAACAAACTGATTAGGAAGGCTTGCACATTGTGTTTTCCCATCCTGCATATAGTTGAATATTTGTTCTAATATTTTATTCTTATATTTCATTCCTATTATTATCATTATTATTATTATTATAATTATTATTATTATTATTATTATTATTATTATTATTATTATTTCATGTATACTGTATGTATGCATATTTTTTCCTTGTATCTCATTTATATTTATATTCTGTGTTGTGTGACTAATGTACGTGTGCTGCTGTAACACCGTAATTTCCCATTTTTTGGGATCAATAAATACCTGTTTATCTTAATGCTGTTACAATATTCTAATAATCAATAATGCCAGAGAAAAATGACAAAGAGTGATAACATTTTTTAATAAAGTACTGGCATTTTTCAATAAAGTGTTGCCTTTTGACTTACAAAAGTTTTGTTCCAATGACATTAACAAGCATACCGTTAGTTACGTCCCTGTGTTTGTCACGATGTGGAGAACTTGTGAAGGCAGGTAGTGTGGCCGAGTGGTCTAAGGCGCTGGATTTAGGCTCCAGTCTCTCTGGAGGCGTGGGTTCAAATCCCACCACTGCCATTTGTATATGTTAAACAGCTGGAAAGCATTCAGTGTGATGATGTGGAGTTGTATTACTTCTGTAGAACTCTTCGTTCATATCTTGAAGTAACTAAAGTCATCTGTATGCACAAGGACAACTGAGTTGTAAGTGTTCAACATGAAATACTCATTGTCAATAACTGTGACTGGACGCATGTCAGCCATCATGGTAGCAATATGCTACCTATACCATCCTGAGACTGAAGGTTTATGTTATATGCTCCTATACTAACATGTTCATATGATTTGATAATTTTCACAATGTTTAAAATCTTCAGTTAACTTAGCCATTCTCCATTTCCCTTACAGTAATCCCGTAGCTTTCTTGTGCGAACATTTTAACATCTAAAACTACGGTGATTTACATGTCACTGCTGCATTCATCAATCCATCATTCTGTTTAAAACCATACCATACGTCACAAACATTACCTATTCACAATAGCCACGCAACACTCAGATCTCTGTTAACTATGTGTCTGTTTATTTAGTTTCAAAGTGTAACACAGGTTAAACATTAGTCATATCAGCGTCTTCTCTTTCTATTTTAAAAGGAAGTTTGCCGTGCACACCAGGTTTATAAGACGGTAGGACTTCCAGGGTGACAGGACAAAAAGGATAAAAATTGTAACCCTCAATATAGCTTGTGGTGTGTTTAAACGTACCACCATCTTATCACAATGTCCATGCTTGTGTCCGTGCTTGTGTCTTTGTTATGCAAATTCTCTGGAAGTCTACTTATTAAGACTATGCGTTCCCCTTTTTCCCTACTGATTATAAAACACATGCCTGAGATTGTTGATCTCAGAAATAACAATAGAATCACAACTTCTGAAAGCAAGGTTGGGAAAATTTTCGGAAAAAAAAAAAAACTAACAATTAGGTCTTTAATCTCATAAAAAACAATGTTTCTGGAAACCTATGTACTCACACAAAGGCTAAGACTGACCCTAGATCCTTTGTCATGACCCCATGAAAAAGGGCCAGGACAAAGACCGTGGCAATGGTTTTTGAAGGAATGTGAGAATACGACCACAACAAAAGAAAGATAAAATTCAAGATGTGGTATCAGTTTAGTCAGTGGTGAGTGTGTATGCAGGGATGAGTGTGAGGGTATGGTGTCAGCGATGCTACTCATTTCGGAAGGTATTGTGATCTCAGAAACAACGATAGAAGACACCATCCTATCACAACGTTCATGCTCGGTGGCCTTTGTTATGCAAATACTCTGGAAGTCTACTTATTAAGATTATGCGTTCTCCTTTTTCCCTGTTGATTATGAAACACCTGCCTGAGATTGTTGATCTCAGAAATAACCATAGAATCACAGCTTCCATTCATGTGCTTGTGCCAGTGTTAACCACCTGAAATTCACTGTATTTTCAGCATCAGTCGTGTTTTTTTTGTTTTAAAATACCTCCCCGTTTGAGGGTTGAACTCACGACCTTCAAAATTATGAGACCTGACGGCGCTGCCTACTGCGCCAAAGCTGGGGAACAAAAGTCTGTAAGGGGGGGGGGAAAGGGGAGAGGAAAGAAAGAGGAAAAAGGGGGAAAAGGGAGGGAAGAAGGAAAAAGAAAAGAGGAAAAGGAAGAGGAAAAAGAGGAAAAGAAAAAAAGAAATGAGAGAAAAGATGAGAAAGATGCTAAATACACACAAATAGTGTAAGAGTTTAGAGTTTCTATTAAGTCAGATTTTAATTTAATTGCTGAATTGGAATGTTTCTGGGAAATAAGGGAAGTTTAACGTAGATTCAAAGGTCACAGGTTCGATCCCCACCTAGTGCCAGAGATCCAATTACACTGTCCACAACTTTTGTTCGTACTAAACATAGTTTTGGAGGAATAAGATACTAGTAAGGTTGGGAAAACAATTTAAACAAATAATTTATAACGTTTAGATTGACTTTGAACAATATATATCTGTTTTTAGTACTGCATACATTTAGTAATCGTGATATATTGGTCAATATTAAAAGTTAGTCTTTATAATAAGTATTGTTTAGTAATAAATAATTTTCTTTT